>NW_021835755.1:5000-10000 GCF_006345805.1 Octopus sinensis
GATCAGCATAAGTGCAGACAATTCAAAGCATCTACTTCGTTTTATACAATCGTATACCATTTCATTTGGCCCGAGATCATTTTGTTTCGAGTTTATTTTAATTTGTTCCATACTTCAGGTATCAATATTTGCTTCGAGATTAATCCAATTTATACATTAAAAGCTAAGATATTCTCACTGAGATTACCGCTAAGATATTTTCACCGACTACCTCTTCTACTGACGGGTTACCACTTTGATTAGTTATCGTCTCCACTGACACTGTCGTCTACATTGACTTTATCGTCTGCAATGATTATCATCTGCACTGACTCTCTATCGTTGGCACAGATTCTCTATCGTCTGGATTCATTCTCTATCGTCTGCACTGACTATCGTCTGCACTTGTATATTGCTCTCAGTTTGATTTACTCGCTAATATTGCGACACATTCTGTAAGTTTGATTGACCATCTACCATTTCACACGTTGCCGTCTTCACAAACTCTCCACGATCTTCATTAACACTCAGTCGTTTGCACTAACCATGTAGCACATGAATAGACGTTTTTCATTCGCCCACTTCTGTTTCTGACAATTTATCACATTTAGGCTAAAACTTTTTCTTTATCTGTACAAGTTTATAGGTTAATTACAGTTGAACTTAAAACATAACAGCACACACACACACACGCGCACACACACACACGCACACGCACATACACACACACACAGACACACCCACAGACACACACACACACACACACACACACACACACACACACACACACACATGTATATACACACTTATGACGAACATAGTAAGACGCCTCACTTCGATTCGATGTTTACAGGAAATAATTCCATGAATTAAATTATACCTGTAACTTGAATATGAAATCGTTTTATCGCATCTTTCTTGAGAATAAATCAGATGAATTCATTGCAAGAATAAGTGCTATAGGAATTCTCTGAAGCATGTACAAATCTTCTCACTTAACCATAGATTTCATTGTAAAGAGGAAAATAAGCTTAAAGACATGTTAGTTATGTTGTTTTTTAGCTGCTTAAAATTAGATCCTTTTTTTACTGTAGGAACAAGGCCGAAATTTGGCAGGAGGGAGCTAGTTGATTACATCACTACTTATTTTATCGACTCCAAAAGTAGCAAAGGGAAAATCGACCTCGTCGTAATTTGGACTTAGAACGCCTAAAGAAATGCTGTTATGAATTTTGGCCGTGCTCACGGTTTCGCCAGCTCGCTGCCTTAGTTGTTTAAAATTGTTTCAAATTATGGTACAAAACCAACAATCTTACAGCCACCCCAGTGTTCAAGTGGTATTTATTTGACCGGCACCGAAAAGAGGAAAAGTAAAGACGACCTCGTCAGAGTTTGAACACTGAACGTAAAGTCAGAAGAAATACCGCTAGACATTTTATCCCGCGTGCTAACTATTCGGCCACATCGCTGTCTTAGATGCTTAAAACTAATGAAAGATTGGTTTGTTTTAAAACGTGTGGTGTCGAGTCATTGCGTATTTGGGAAGCAGGAAGAAACATGGGTTACTGAGGCTGATACCATACCAAAGCCTACCGGACAGAAAGTGAAGAGCTATACAAATACAGCAAGAAAAAACAAGAACAAAAGAAAAACAGCCATTTCGACAACAGCAGCTGAAATGAACACGATGATGATGATGATGATGATGATGATGATGATGATGATGATGGTGATGATGATGATGTCGACGACGACTATGACAAAACAATAATAAAAACAAGGTAATATCGGAATAAATATTTTATTCGCTTACGTTTTAATGTTAAAGTCAGTTTAAAACTTTTACTTAAATTTACTTTGGTACCAGCTTTTCTAAACGCTTGATCTCTCATTCGCCAAAATACAATGGCTTGAGTAAATCACGCTTAGAACCACACTCCAAATCGAATAACAGAGCAAGGGTGTCCATAAAGTCATGGTGTAGTGCAGTGGTTCACAACCCTTTTATTCAAATGAGTTTCCCACGGACTCCTTTTAACATGATTATCCGTATGAGTATGTGCGTGAATGTATGTATATATATATATATATATATTTACAATGTACATTTAAGCATGTAAGAGATGGGCATAGTAAGATATCTAACCCGCTAGAAGGTGTAGTTAAAATCCAAACCACTACTAGGGGTAATTTTCAAACGGAATTAAGAATAAAAACATTTACCATATATTTCCTGTACCATGGTTTCAAGCTATCTTCAGTAAATAAAATAATTTGCTAGGCGCAACTATCATCAGCAGGAAAGCCAAGATTAACATATAATACGAGGCAATACAGAACCTGCCTCTTGCTTACATGTTATAAATTTTCAAATCCACCACGCGAACGCAGTTTTTTTTTATCGGCAGCAAATACAAAAATTGCCAATTTTCCTCCAAAATTAGCCAAAAAATCATTATTGTTTCTAAATGAGAAATTCCCTAACAGATGGATTGGAAGAGGTGAACCATTATTTTGGCCTTCATGTTCCCCAGATTTGACTCCATTGGATTTCATTTTATGGGGAGATGTGAAAAGAATTGTTTATTCAACTAAACCTCGATCTTTAGAAGACTTGAAAGCAAGGATAATTGAGGTGATTGAAGGTATTACTGAAAATCAGTTGGAAAATGTTTTCCAAGAACTACAGAATCGTATTTCTCTGTATTAGTAACGATGGTGTACATGTTGAAAATTAACCAGACGAATAAAAAATTTAGGTCATTCTTCTTTCTTATCTTTTTTACAGATTAATTGTACCATGTACATTACGAAGCTACATGTATTTTAAATGCAGCAAGATTTATGGAGGCCCTGTATATATATATATATATATATATTATATATATATATATATAAATGTGTGTGTGTGTATACATACACACATAGATGCATATATACGTGTATTTGCATATGTATATATATATATATATATATATATATAATATATATATATAAGATATACATATATATATATGTATGTTTAGGTATATATTTAATTTTGATACGTATATGAAAATGTTATATATATATATATATATAAACTTATATATGTATATGAGAATTTTTAAATATATATATATATATATGTATATGTGTATATAAATTTATATATGTATATATAATACACACACATATAATATACATAATTATATAAATAAATGCAGATATGTGCATACACACATATACTTATATGCATATATATATATATATATTATATTATATATATATATATATATATATATATATATATATATATATATAAAGTGTGTATAGACATATATGTATACGACATAAATATTGTGAAACCAATATTAAGCCCATGCTCAGCAAGGATTTCATTAAAAGTGTGCAATATAAATACTCAAAGATTAACTGAAATCAATAATCCTTACCGTCATAAAGTAGAGTTAGTATCTTTAGATTCGTATTAACTGTTTTCGAGAGAAAACAGCCACCGCCCGAAACACTATTTCTGGTTATTAACCTGCTCTGTTTGTGTGCCTACAAACTGGATTCAAGAGAATATATAATAAATTTTGCAAGTAAACCCCTGGTATGGACAGCTTAATGTTGGTTTCAGGGAATTTATTTCTAATATATAATTTGAATACTTTGCCTAAACCTACCGCCAAACATCTCATAACATCAATAGATATTGTTACCAATAGCATTGTCCAAAGTGTGCTTGCACTGAAGCACCATATCTACATACTTATGTACTTGTGTTCTTATATACATACTTATATATTTATATACTTATGTACATAGATGCATGCGTATGTTCATACATACACCTCCAACGCACACATGTATATGAATAAAAGTTTTTGGTAATGCAAACCTATGTGAAATATATCGATTACGTTAGAAAAATGTAGTCAGAAGCAATGGAAGTATCTTATTTATTTATTCATATAAATATAGATATAAATAGTCTGGATTTTCCTACGGAAATTATACCCTAATGCTAAATTTCCTTTATCTTGTTTTGGTAACATCTAGCATTGGAGAGTCAAATCTTTTTCCATTATCAATATATAGACACATACATACATTCATATATATGTACGTACGTACACACACGCGCGCACAAAACACACACATACACATATATACACACATATGTATATATATAATATATATATATATATATAATATATATATATATATATATATATACATAACATACATATATATATTATATATATATATAATACTATATATATATGTATGTATGCATGTTGTATGTATGTATGTATGTATGTATGTATGTATGTATGAATGTATGGATCAAAAGAATTTGATTCAAATCCGTTGGTACTTTTGAGTTTCAAGCGTGATGCTAGCCGTCAGCCATTTTGAATTTGAATTATATATATATATATTATATTTGTATCTAGACTGCGTATGGTTGGTTTAGGCCTTTTTACTTCTTTCAAACTCTTCCGTCCTTCCTTCTTAAATTTTGAATCTTAGATACGTAATGAAGATCTCCTGGGATATTTCAGAGTTAAATGTCATTTTTAAAAAATTTGAGGTGTTGCCGAGAAACATCCAACAAACCAGAGCTGTCGCGGTCAAAACGAAGTTTACCGTAAGCCTAAATTGACGCGGATTCTCCTAATCCAATCTATTAGTGGGACAGCTGAGATTTGCAAGACATTCCAAAGGTTTTCCATCTGAGATTTTTTTATATGAATGGATGCACACACTTGGGTGTGCATACAGCTCGACCATCTCCAACTTAACTACATATTTATAAACATTGGAAACTCTCTTAACTCGGGAAGCCTGATCGCTTTGTTAGCGTCAGGCTTAAACTCTTTTGCAAACTTCAATGAAATTCAAAGAAAGAACATACATACATACATACACACATACGTACATATTTAAACACACGCACACACACTCACACACGCACGTACACACACGCATACATACATCTGTCTATCTATTTATCTATATATGCGTGTGTGTAT
>NW_021835755.1:12500-17500 GCF_006345805.1 Octopus sinensis
TACTAAGCCACGCCCCTTCTCGCGCGCGCTCAAACACACACACACACAGTTGCATACACATGTATATGTTTATATTTCATTGTTGTGTATGACAAACACACAGATAGAGAGACACACATACACATATGTGGTCAAAATAGCAAAAACGAAACGTGGGCAATGAGAGACTACGGACAGTTGGACTACGTGAGTGGTTATAACTGGTTGATAGAAACTCAAAACGTTGTAAACAAAATATAAACACAAGAAGAAATTAACATTAAAAGGTTTTGCACAGAAATGTGTATGTCGAAAAAGAAAAGGAAAAAATTGTAGATTGACGTTTCGGGTGATGAACCCTTTATCAAAATAAAGTAAGAAATGAATAAGAAAGATAAAATAAAAGAAACGATAGCTGTTGAAAGCAAAGCGTGTATTTCGACTGCATGCTGTAGAATGTGCATTGGACCTTTAGACCGGAAGTAGACAATCACACATACATACATGAGGTGTGATATTGTTCGAAAGCAACAGCAACGAAAGGAAGCGTATTGTGATTAGTAGTGTATAACAACATCCGACATTCTGGTCGGTAGAGTTATATCGTAACATATATGTATAGTTGAGTAAAATCGGTGTATAAACTTTATATCATGCTGTGCAAAGCACCTCCACATTTATTGGCTACCAGATGTCATCATGCAGTGGGAATACTCTTGTTATCGGATATACATCAGGAATTCCATTGTATGAATACGAGAAAATGGATTGAAGGACATTATTTTAAAACACTGCAATTGTTTCCACACATTGTTAAACCCGCGGTACATTCTTGAGATGATTAATTAATACATTGTGTAATAACATATTTTACACCTTTAATGGATGATATCAATTACATACTATATTAATTATATCAACAATTGTAACAATTGAAATACTGTCCATATGTATACGATTCGGGGACATTGCAGCGAATTATATCTATGAGGAAAACACTCCATTGTACGCTGCTCCACTTTCTTATGTTGAAAATTAATCCCCATCAGTTGCTGGTAGAGCTCTCTTGCAATCCAGCTGTTAAATCGTGAATGCTCTACTACGTGAAGACGGTGTTAGCGTTTGCTGGCAAAGATGTATATACTTAAAAACCACTATCAAAACCGAGGTACAAACTACTATATCATACTCGCTTGTGAGTGACGGCCATGCATAAAGAAACTAAATGTGTCTGTCTGTATTTATATGTGTGCGTGTGTGTGTATATATATGTATATATATACATACACATATAAACATGCAGGCCCATATACGTCTCTATTATATAGGAATTGGCATACGCATGCGTACACACACACGTATATACAATCACATATGCTCTTTATGTGTGTGTGTGTATGTGTGTGTGTGTGCGTGTGTGTGTGATTTTTAGAAGGAGAGAGAAGAGTGAAAAAGGAAAACGAGAGAAAGAGAGAGGGGTGGAAAAGAAGAGAGAATGGTTTGTGTGTGAGTGTATTTGTGGTAATTTAATTGCGTAAGCGTATAATAAATTTAACCGAAGCCAGACCGAAGGACAATCGCCTTTGCGATTGATTAAAGATGAACGGAAACGATGCTCAGGAAATGACGTATTTTTTTTTGAGAGTGGAAAGACAGCTTACAGTGTTAGTAGTTTAGCCATGCATACATACACGCCTACACACATAAATACATACATACAAACATATAGATTTACATATATGTATACACACACAATAGATATATATATATCTATGTATGTATATATATATAATGTATGTAATATATATATATATATATATATTATATATATATATATATATATATATATATAATATATATATATGTATATGTATATACGCACACACATATGATGTGATTCAATGGCGTAGAAGCTAGTTGCAAAGAACTCGCCAAATGCACGTGGTTGACAAATGCGTTGGCATGAAATTCGACGCCATATAGCCACTTATGAAGCTTCATATGTAGTAGTTATAATACTAATAATGGTTTCAAGGGCAGAAATTTGGGGCGGTGGGGGGAAGGATGAGTCGATTACAATAGACATCCAGTATTCAACAGGTACTTATTTTATCGACCCCGCAATGATGAAAAGGCAAAATCGACCTCAGCGGAATTTGGACTCAAAACGGAGCGACAGGCGAAATACCACTAAGCGTTTCGTCCGGCGTCCTAAGGATTCTGCCAGTTCACCGACTTCATTCATATTAACTACTACTACTACTACTACTACTACTACTACTACTACTACTACTACTACTACTACTACTACTACTACTACTAATAATAATAATAATAATAATAATGATAATAATAATAATAATAATAATAATAATAATTAATAATAATAATATAATAAATGCCCTGATGCAGTACCAGGCAGTGGCTCTCATGGCTTCTGATCTTAACTGATTGGAAGTGTTATCATGTACATTGTTTTGTCTTGGTATAAAAGATGGGCTACAGCAAATATTCTGCTCAATACCACAGATTTTTGCTTGTCAGTTGTTTGACCTTAACCAGTTGAGCATGTCCCTTAGTGGCTGACGATATGTGCATCTCTGATCACGAGCAGAAGTAGTGGGGGAGCATCATAGCCATGTGTTGAGAAGGATTCTTTGGGGTTTGAATAATTCACCTCTGGAAACATGGGTGGTTCTTTCAACATCCTTAAACAAACCCTTATTCAGGGACCTTTTGAGCGGGATGGGCTACTCAACCTGAAGAAAATTCTAACTGGGCCCCCACCTGCAAGGTCATGTGCTGTTTATCTTGATATGAGATCACCATGTCGCGCACATATGGTTGTGATGCATGTGCCTGGTGTACCTTTATCAGGCGGGTAGTCATGATGGGTATATTGGGCTTCGTATATTTTACCCCAGTGTCACTTTGATGGCATGAACTGCTCTCTCACTCAATGATAATAATAATAATAATAATAATAATAATAATAATAATAATAATAACAGTCCTTTCTAGTATGTGTGTATGTATGTATGTATGCATGTATGTATGTGTGTGTGTGTATGGGCACAAGACGTCACTAACAGCAAGGAACATGAAATACGAAAACAAATGAGTTAAATGCGCAAACAACGAGAGAAAAAATGGGAAACAGGACAAGTACCACAATGAACGACTCTTCATCAGTTGTCGGTTGTGTATCTACTCCTCATTTCGAGCATTGAACGACAATATGAGTCTTCGAAGACAGTTCCTCCCATCAATACCAAAATAAAATTCTGGATTTATGGAGGGTCAAAGTTGGGAACAAAAACAGGACAGTGGAGACATACAAAGAAACCGAACGAAAACAAACATTGATGGTCGTTATACCTGAACGAGGGTAAAATAGTGAACGCTGGAGAAATATTTTCTTTGAAAAGAGAAAATATAGAAAAGATAGACGTCCAGTCCTTAGGACGCCCCGGGGAAAAGGAAAGAATGTCACGTGAGGAAAAGGAAAGAATGTCACGTGAGGAAAAGAAAGATGGACGATGGTCACGTGTGATCAACGAGAGAGAAAAAGAGAAAGAGAGGAAGGCAGCGAACTCGCAGAAACTTTAGCACGGTGGGCGAAATGCTCGTCTGTCTTTACATTCTGAGTTCAAATTCCGCCGCGGTCGACTTTGCCTTTCATCCTTTTGGGGTCGATAAATTAAGTACCAGTTGCATACTGGAGTCGATCTAATCGACTGATGCCCTCCCCGAAAATTTTGGGCCTTGTGCCTAGAGTAAAAAAGTATATATATAAAGAGATATTTCCATATCTCTGTAGAGAAATATATTTTTATATATGTATGTGCATACAGTTCATAACTGATGGCGTATATTTGATGGAATATTTAAACAGAATTATATAAAAATATGCTCTTAATTATGGGATACCCTGTGTGTGTATGTTTGCGTGTAAATATGTGTGTGTAAGTGTGTATATATTCACACACACTTACGCATACATACACACACATGTGTATACACATGCACGTATATGTGTACGATTGTGCAAGATTGTGTTTGTGCGTATGCATATGTGTATGCATTTGTGTGCACATGCATACATGCAATAATACCAGCGCTCATGTTCACACACACGCACACATTCACATGCACATGCGCAGAATCTTTTAATTTTCTTGAAATATTCTCTCTAGTCACGACATTAATTTACGTCTAATTGGTGTCAGCGCAAGTCACATGACAGCCAGCCGTCTCGCACGATATCACTGAGCTTGATTTTGAGTTATCTCCCCCTGCTCACTACCCATCACCTTTGTTTCATTTGGCTGTAATTTGAGAAGTTGTGCGCTATGGCGATGTTGGCGTCGGTGTTGGACGTATAACTTTTTGTTTCTCTGTTCCGTTCCTCCTTCATCCTACAACTGACACATTACCTTAATTCTGCCCTAGCTCTTCATATTGTTCTTGTTTCTGTTTTTACTCTTTATGTTGTTATTGCTGCAGAATATCGACATCCTACCTTTAAATTCGACGCAGTTTTTTGACGTTTCCCTGTAGTTGTTGTAACTGTAATATTAGTGGATGTGGTTGTTGTTTTCGTTGTTGTTGTTGTTGTTGTTGATTATTGTAGTGATTGTAGTTGCAGTAGCATTTGTTATTGTTGTTGTTTTACTAGTTGTTGATGTTGTTATTGTTAATGTCAATGATGATAACGTTGTTGTCGATTATAATGATGATAATGCTGACGATTATAACGATGCTGCTAATTATATTGATTACAGTAACGATGGTAATGATGATGATGGAGACACCGACAACGCCAACGACGTTGATGCTGACGATGTTGATGGTGGTGATGAGAATGATGATGAAGGAGATGAGGATTAGGAAGATGATGACGATGGTGATGATGAGAATGACGACGCGACGACGACGACGACGAAAGATGATGATGATGATAATGATGATGATGCTGATGATTATGATGATGAGGATGTGGACGACGACGACGACAACGA
>NW_021835755.1:22500-27500 GCF_006345805.1 Octopus sinensis
TGTGCACAACCACAGCAAACACTTAGAGGAAACATTGGCTGTAAGATGCGTGGTCTTCACATCGCCTAGTCTACCAAGCTGTAAATAGGCACAAAGTAAAAAAAAAAGACTGAACAACTCACCAGTGTCAGCAGTGGGCAGCCGTATTGTTGACGAGGGTTTTAGTGCTGACCGTAGTTCTGCCTTCTCTGTGTATACAGCTTGATCAATTCAGTTACAACAACCACTGATCCAGATAAAGGATGATGGTTATATTATTATTCTTATTTAGTCTCTGCTGAGTTATGATTGTGAAGATCTCTGAACAAAGATGTTCCATCCGTGACCATCCCATCTTTTGATTACAGATATTGTTGAGGGAGATTTTACTGTCATTCCTAGCAGTGAGTGCTGTTGTTGTGTTGCAGTTCTTGCTCAGTTATGACGAAGTAGACTTGTGACCCAATGCATCCATCTGCGACCATCGCGTCTTTTGTAAAAACTAAGATTAGGTCGACCAATCTGTTTTTCTTTGTTTAAAACGATGGAGTTAATTCGAAGGAATTTGACGGTAATTTTTACGAGGTCAAGTCAATACATACGAGAAAAATCCTCTTTTGTTTACTGGAATCGAAGATAAACATTATTGCTTGTATCTGCTTGATTCGCTTAAATAGGTTTATTTTTATCTTTCTAGTCAGAAAGAAACACTAGGTAAAAGTTGTGTGAGGAAGAGAGGAAGACATACTCGAAAAGGAGACCCGGACAAAATACTTGCAATAGAGAGGGGTTTGTCAAAGGCACCAAAGCGACAAGTGGTGGTGTCAACTATACAGCGGAATAAGTCTACTCCCCAAGTAGGCTAGAGCGGGATTTGAACACAGGACAAAAGAAAAAACGGGATAGATATTGTAAGCCATCCGGCCAGTCATTTTTACAGTTTCGCCTCTACATCGGATTGGATTGCTAATTTTTTTTAGCGAACTCAAAAGGATGAAAGTCAAAGTTTACCTGACTTTGGTGGGATTTGAGCTCAGTGCGACAAGTGTCAGAACAAATACTGTGGGGCAATCTACCCGATGTACTACTGATTTACCCAATTCTCCGCCCTATCAAACGAGCACTAAATCATTACCCCAAAGGTTTCAATGGTAGTTTCGTTTCTTTCAGCAACTTCATTGTCATGCTCTTGACGGTTCATCATCATCATCATCATCATAATCATAATCATCATCAGCAGCACCATCACCATCACCATCAACAACACCAATACCATCACCACCACTAACACCACCACCACCACCACTGTGTCATCATAGTCGTCGTCATCGTCGTGATCGAAGTCGCCGTCATGATGATGAGGATGATGATGATGATGATGAACGTCGTCATCATCATCATCATCGTCACTTTTGTGATCGTTATCATCAATATCACCCCATCACCATTCTCATCATTCTCGTCGTTATCATTATTAGCCTCGTTATCTTCATTAAATTTTCAACTACTACAATATATATATATGAAAATTTCAACTACAAACCACCAATAACACTAAAGAATTTTATATTTATTGTTACTGCAGATAGTGATAACAATAATATCTATAAAGATATTCATTTCTGAATATTTACTCCTTATTAGAATATGTATATATTTGAAAACCCCACTAGAATGGGAGAAAGCGCTAATGATCTAAGTGATATGATATATATGTAAAAAATGTAATATATAAATAAATATCTGTAAATATAAACCATCCGATCTTCTGATTACCTCATTTCTTCTAATATATATATATATATATATATATATAATATATATATATATATATATATCTATATATATATATATATATATATAAGTACCAGTTGAGCACTGGGGTCGATCTAATCCTCTCCCCTGGAATTGCTGGGCATATGCCAAGATTTGAAATCAATATATACAGAGTTGGCCAAAAGTCACCTGACAGTTAATCAAAACCATTTAATTCCAAGATTTATTTATGTTTAACAACTGAATGAATTTAATAAAAGTATCTGAATATGAAATATCACGAAAATTGTTCGAACTGAAGTCCTTGTGCAGCATATTTTTCTATTTGAGTCTATACTGAATTACAGATAGTATTTATGGAATTTTGATTTACTGTCGGGTAACTTTTGGCCCAAACTGTGTGTGTGTATATATATATATATATATATATATATATATATGTGTGTGTGTGTGTGTGTGTGGTGTGTGTATGTATGTATGTATGTATCAGAGGGGACGCTGAAAAGTATCGCAGAAGGCTTGGTTTGGAGGCCCACCCTTCCGAGTTCTTTTACTGGGTTTAGAAAAACTGAAGGACCTCTGCCATAAGTGTGTGAACCTGAGAGAGAAATACATTGGATAAAATCATAATTAACAGATCCTCCTGCATTTTCTTTTACCCAAAGCCAAGAACTATTCAGCACCCCCTAATATGCATATTTAAATCTTCTAGTGGGAAGATTCTGGTCTTGGGCCTCAATTAAAACCCTTCAGTCTTAACTTTGAGTCCTCTGTCTCCTTGCTAGAGCTAAATTGCTTTCTTTCACTCACTTCAACTTTGTTTACCCATGTCAGCCATTTGTCATGTAGTGAATTATATATTTTCTTTGCGATCTTTTTAACACAACACTCTGTGGTTTAATTTGCAGTTTAGTTTTATTTCTTTTTAGCATCTGCTGTTGTGTTTTCTCAATTTTCTTCGAAGTTCTTTGTCACCTCAACCTCCATTTTGTATTTACTGGTTTCACTGATGACAGGAAGCAGCTTTTAGTTTTCTTTATATTATTACGCAATATTTGTATTCGTTTCTCATTAATCTTTAATATTTCTTCTACCCCCACAGTAGATATTACATTATAAGCTACTGTATATATGGCAAATATTATTTTTCTACGTCACATTTTATGTGGTGTGTTCTAAATACAAAAAAAGTATTTTTTTCTTCATTTCTGTTTAGTCTTGCTAATTCACTTTACGTCCAGTTGAGAATATTATAAGTATAATTTATTACTGGAACACATAAAGTATTTATACCTATAATTTTATCTTTTGCATTTGATTGTTTGAAACATCAATCTTATGTATTTATAATATTCCTTTCAAAACTCTTCTTTCGTTGCTAATGGAAGTCAGCGCTTAGTCTGTCTAATTATCTCATCTGTTTCTATGTCTAACATGATCTTACTGGTCATATTTCTTTTTCTTCATTAAAAATGATATTAGCAATTTAACATGACATAAATGTTTTTATTATTATTTTTAACAGCTTTATTATTTATTTGAAAGATAGCAAGCATAGCCGTCACTCGCAAGTGAGTAGGATTTGGTAATATGTATCGAAATTTCGCTCATTATTTTAGGTGCCTATGCAGTCGTAAGCAGACACAGAGGCCATTTCGGGCCTCGTACCCTCTAACCCAGCAGTACAATCAGAATGAGACAGCTGGCATTTGCTCACTCTTTACGTTCTGAGTTCAAATTCTGTCGGCGTTGACTTTACTTTTTATCCTTTCGGGGCCAATAAAACAAGTACCAGTCGAGCACCTCCTCAAAAATTTCAGGCTTGTGCCTATAGACGAAATGATAATTATCACCGACTGTTTTCAATAGTTTTTTGACAGACGACTATTAACTGCATTACCAAATGCATCTTCGTATTGCTCTGGCATGAGCAGCAGCGGCCTTTGAAAATGCAAGGTTGCATTTATACGCTAATTCAGTTCTTTTGATTTCTGGTAAAATTTGTCTTGTGGTTTACGGCGTTGAGTGATTTTTGTATTGTGTAGACCATATGTTGTGTGGGTTCAGTAATTTTGCTTCAGAGGAAATATGCAGAATATGCACTATGTGGGTTGTGTTTCTATGCTAGAAGTGTGCATTGTGTGACAATATTTGAGAAGTAACTGCGTAGAATATGTCTTAGTTGGAATGTGTTACTATATTTAAAAGAAACTGCGCAGAATGTGTTGTGTGGGACGTGTCATTGCATCTTAGAAGCAACTGTGTATGATGCGTATTGTCAAGGACATTGCTACTCAAAGTGGTGGTCCTCGGACAGGTGCCGGTCCGGCACGCGGCCAGTTTCCAGAAACATTATAAAATACTTATAAAATGCTTATGTAATATTGTATTAGTTGTTTACAAAATAAATATATATTGTTTCCGGTATAAATTAATATTACTAAGAAATATTACCGGTCCTTGGCACATTGGAAAACAAAAATGGCGTTACGTCACTTCAGATAGCTTGAGAAGCACTGGTCTAGGATGTGTCACTATATTTGAAGAGTAACAGTATAGAGAAGTTATGGGCATACTGCAGCTCGTGTGACTTTCTAAATAGCAGGATTAATGAAAAATTAATTTGAATTGTTTTAGTAGGACGGCCAGCCTGATGATGAGTCATATCTCATGAGGCCCGCTTCACAAAAACGGTTGCTTATGCCTGATGGAGATCATGTGCTTGGTGGGTTGTGTTACTATATTTGAAGGTGGCGAGCTGGCAGAAACGTTAGCACGCCGGGCGAAATGCTCAGCCGCATTTCGTCTGTCGCTACGTCATGAGTTCAAATTCCGCCGAGGTCGACTTTGCCTTTCATCCTCTCGGGGTCGATAAATAAAGTACCAGTTTCGCACTGGGTCGATGTAATCGACTTAATCCCTTTGTTTGTCCCCTCTATGTTTAACCCCTTGTGGGTAGTAAAGAAATATATATTTGAAGAGTTACTACGCAAAATAAACATAGTGTGTGTGTATGTGGCAGGAGTACTTGTGATTATATTTCAGGAGTAACTGTGTTGAATATGTAGTGTATAGGTCCATTTATTATATTTGGGGAGTAACTGTATAAGGTATACAGTATGATGGGGGTGTGTCACAATATTTGGGGAGTAACTGTGTTGAATATGTAGTGTATGGATCCTTTTATTAAATTTAGGGAGTAACTGTAAACTATGGGGCGTGTTCCTATATTTCAGGAGTAACTG
>NW_021835755.1:32500-38415 GCF_006345805.1 Octopus sinensis
ATATGTATGTATATACATACATACATACATATTATATATGTATATATATATACATATATATATGTATATATTACATATATATATAATACACACACCACACACACACACACACACACACACACACACACACACCACACACACACTATATATATATATATATATATATATATATAATATATATATGATGTGTATGTGTGTGTGTGAGTGTGTGTATAATCATATATACTTGCACATATATTTCAGTATCTCTCTTCGTTTCTATGCATATATATATATATCATCTCGTATGAGAGAGAAGGTGAGATAAATAAACACACAGGGAAAGAGAGAGAAAGAGAGATTGAGGTGGGGGAGAAGAAGAGTGAAAGAGAAAGAGAGACGGTGTTGAATTATTCGAAAATAATGAAGTTTTCCTTCAGAATTCTTCTCGTAAACGTTTAGATTTGGAAATAACAGTATACTTGGTTTCGTTTTAAAATATTGAAAGTGAGGCTTTTTTGTTCGAATGATTTAACTCACCTCGCCGTAAAACTCAACAACAACAACAACAACAACAACAACAACGATGCTGCTGCTGCTACTGACAACAACAACAGTAGCAAGAACGGCAACTACGTCATCATCGAATGTAAGAAAAAAGATTCAGACACACAAAATAATAAATAAATAAATCGTCTAAAAATTCTATGAAACCATCGATTTAGGTATTCAGAAATACGCTTCAATGTTCGTTCGAGACCGTCTCTACCCTCTCACTTGCGATGTCTTATGCTTCGTATTTGCAGTTACACACACACACACACACACACACACAAAAAAAAACTACACACACAACACACACACACACACACACAAAACTACACACACACACACACACACATACACACACACACATCTTTCTCTTAAACAGTTGTTGCCGTGTGCACATTAAAATATTCTCAGTTTTGGTTAGATCGATAACAGAACCATTTTGGCGAAACGTTTTCGACAAAATATTTTCCAGTATTTATTAATGTTACGTTTTGTGCTTGAAGATCAAATCCGGCCGTGGTCATCTCGCTGGGGTGGGAGTAGTGGGGTGATGAAGGTTAACAAAATAAAGTGACAGTTGAGTTCTGATATCGTAGTAATGAATCAATACATCTCTTGTCCCAAAATTGCTTAAGGTGTGTGCCGCTGCTGGGCTGCCCTTAAGTTTGCCACTTCCTATCCCGCAAATAGTCTACACAGTCTTATATAGCATATCCAAAAGATATAGCAGATCTCTTGTCCCAAAATTGCTGGCAGTGGTGCCGCTAAGACGTGTGCCGCTGCAGGGCTGCCCTTAAGTTTGCCACTTCCTTTCCCGCAAATAGTCTACACAGGCTTATATAGCAAATCCAAAAGTGTTGCACCCGTAAAAGTGTCAAGCAGGGTGGGCTACCCCAGTTGCCCCTTCCTCCGTCTTCCCCTCTTGCTACGTCACAGATCGCTGGCCTTGTCTCCAGATTAGAAGCAATGTTACATTTCAAGGCTGCGAAGTGATAAAATCATCAGTGTCGAGATTTCAAAAAATGCGTTGCCGTATTTCTTTACGTTGTGAGTTCAAATCCTACCGGAGATCAACTTTACTTTTCACCATTTCGGAGTCAATAAAATAAAGTACCAGTCAAGAAAAGAGATCGATGGTACCAACTAATACCGTTCCTCTAAAATTCTTGTCCTTATGCCTAAACCAGAAGCAATTAATGGCACCAAGCTGAAAGAAAGCTTTGCGTTATTTGTTCCGATTCTTTGTGTTCGGAGTTCAATTCTAAATGGAGTCATCATCGTCTTTCTTGCTTTCAAGTAACCTTCAGTACGATGGCCGAGTGGTTACGACATCTGTCCGCGTGGGTTCGAACCCCACTCGTGCTAATAAATTCTTATTGGCGTAGGAGTGGCTGTGTGGTAAGTAGCTTGCTTACCAACCACATGGTTCCGGGTTCAGTCCCACTACGTGGCACCTTGGACAAGTGTCTTCTACTATAGCCTCGGGCCGACCAAAGCCTTGTGAGTGAATTTGGTAGACGGAAACTGAAAGAAACCCGTCGTATATATATATATCGCGGTTTCGATTCCCAGACCGGTCATTATGAGTGTTTATTAAGCGAGTGGGTGGTGGTGAACCCTGCTATATTCTTTCACCATATACTCTTTCACCATAACTTTCTCTCGCGCTTTCTTCCTGTTTCTGTTGTACATGTATTTCAAAGGGCCAGCCTTGTCACACTCTGTGTCACGCTGAATCTCCCTGAGAACTACGCGAAAGGTACACATGTCTGTGGAGTGCTCAGCCACTTGCACGTTAATAAATGAGCTGCGACGTCACTGGTGCCAAGCTGTATCGGCCTTTCTCTTTCCCTTGGATAACATCGGTGGCGTGGAGAGGGGAAGCTGGTATGTGTGGGCGACTGCTGGTCTTCCATAAAGAACCTTGCCCAGATTTGTGCCTCGGAGGGTAACTTTCTAGGTGCAATTCCATGATCATTCATGACCGAAGGGTGTCACAACACTAGGAGTGTTGGTTTCAACAGTGATTTAAAAAATCCGAATTCTTTGAAAAATACACATTGGCCTTTTCGGGATCTAACTTCTCACTGTACATTATAGTTATTGAAATGTAATATGCTCTCATCTCAGCATAGCCCTTCTTTTTGAAATGCAGGAATTTAAATTTAAATTAGTGAAGCAAGAAAAGACCAACGTGATCACTGATGTCTGCCAAGAAAGTTGATCCCATTGTTAAATCGAAAGGATTATGTAGTTAATTCTTTCTTTCCTCCGGAGTGCATCTTTGTGCTGTAGAACCGCTTTTCTTGGGCGAAAAATGTTAACGTTTGAATACTGATCTCATTTACAAGAGGAAAAGTAATGGAAGCGTAATGCCACCTAATATCAAATTGCAAAAAATTTGGTATTAATATGAGGAATCCCGCTAAACCAACAAGTCACTGCCTGCGTATTTTGCCGGTGGTAAGAGTGGTACCTCCTTAAATTTAGGGTGTTAATTTATCAAGAAACTATTTACTGATTTCCCCTGTACCATTTTTGCTAGGGTTGATAATCTTATCGTGGGTTTATCGTTAGGTTTATAGGCTTATATCTATCTATCTATATATCTATCTATCTATCTATCTATCTATCTATCTATCTATCTATCTATTTATCTATCTATCTATCTATCTATCTACTATCTATCTATCTAATCTATCTCTCTCTCTCTCTCTCTCTCTCTCTCTATCTCTATATATATATATATATATATATATATATACGCATATAAACATATATTGTATGTATGTGTGTGTATACATATATGTATATATATATATACACACATACACATATATATATATAAATATATATATATATATATACATATATATATATACATATATACATATATATATATATGTGTGTGTGTGTGTGTATATACGTATACTTATATATACTTACGACTCTCTGTTTGTGTGTTTAGTTATGTATTCAAACGGTATGCACTTATACGTACACAAATTTCAAAGTAATCATTGCATACATAATACATACATACATACATACATGTATATATATATATATATATCTTTCTATCCATATATATCTATATATCTATCTATCTATCTATCTATCTATCTATCTATCTATCTATCTATCTATCTATCTAGATATATATATATAATATATATGTGTGTGTGTGGTGTGTGTGTGTGTGTGTGTATGCTAGTGTGTTTGTATGTGCGTATGCGTCTGTAAGTATGTGTGTAAAACACCTCATCCATAAATAGTTGGTGGCGGTGTATGTGTGTATGCGACGGGGATTAGATATATCTGAAAGTGGTTAGCAATTTACAACGAGGCCTTTAATTTATTCAACAAGAAGCTGCGACGTCAATCAACCGCCATTGCAGTAATGATAACATATTTTCCAAGAATGCGATGACAAGAAAACCATTTATTGTTAGGGATCATGGAATAAGGAGCATCAAGAAGTGATTACCTATCATTTCCCTAAACTCCTATCGTTTATATATTCATTTATATACATTTTCTTTGTTGGTTTCTTTGTTTGTACCGTTGGTTATTCTGACTCCTGCCGCCAGCTATTTTCTCTTCATGATAAATATATAATGGCCTGAAATGAGAAAAAACCTTAGTTGTAGAAGGTTCTAAAAATTCCCTGCGTGCGGCCTGCACAGTTTTGTAAAATGAGAAAAGGCCGCTTACGGTATTCAAACGCCAACGGCATAAAATGGGTCATATTTTTGTAAAAGTTGGAGCGTCTTGTATAATGTTGATGCTTCTGTTGCTGATGTTGTTGTTGATGTTTTAGCCCCAGGACAGTTCTGATCTGACAGACCTACGAACAAAGGTGATCCAATCGTGACCGTCTCGTTTTTTGCTTTTCTCTTTTATACTGTGTATCTAAAATGACATTATACAATCTACGTGTCCGTTACTGTCGTTGTTGTTGCTTTTGTTGCTATATAGCCCCAGGATACTTCAGATCTAACACAACTACGAACAAAACGTTCCGATCGTGGCCACCACGGTTTTTCTGTCTTTAGGCCTAGATTTTTCTTTGAGTCTCTTTTCTTACGCTTCTGTTATTGTTGTTTTTATGACCATCCCCAGGTCATCATGTTCAGCTCCAGGTCATCGTGGAGACCTATGATCTAGGCGTTCTACTCGTGACCTCCTCACCTACGTTTTTTAATGTATCTAAGACTTCATTCTTCAATGTGTGCTTCCTCCTTTCCTATTAACATAATAAAATCTGATTTAAGAAATATTTAGCTGCCTATTTCTAACTTCTCAAACGATTGCATAGAAGATTTTTCGTGACCAGAAATATAACCTGGATCAGATTTTAAACTGTTATATTTTCAAAAATTTCTTTGTGGCTGTGGTGTAAGAAACTTACTTCCAACCATGTGGTCTTGGGTTCAGTCTCACTAAGTGGCATCTTGGGTAAGTGTCTTCTACTATAGCCTCGAGCCGACCAAAGTCTTGTCAGCGAAACTGGTTGACGGAAACTGAAAGAATCCCGGCGTGCTAATGTGTCTGCTAACTCATCGCCTTAACAATAATAATAGTTTTAGATTTTAGCACAATGCCCGCAATTTCTGCGGAACTGTTAAATCGACTGCTCAACTGATAAAGTCGACCTTGGTGAAATTTGAACTCACACCGTAAAAGCGGACGAAATGCTGCTAAGCATTTTGCCAGACGTACTACCGATTCTGCCAGCTCGCCGTCTAACCAATAATAATAATGATGATAAATAAAACCCAAATAACAATAACTAATGATTATTTTATGAGTGACGTGGCTATTATTTGGTGACTGGAACATTATAGCCTGAAGGAATTCTGGAAAATTTGACAACATCATAAAAGTTTTGAGAGGGAACTTTCAGTAAAACAAAAAGAATTACAAGAAATAAAGTGAAAATAAATAAAATATACAAAGAAAAAAGAGAAAAAAAAAAATTGGCAGCGAGGCTGGAACGCAAATTTTACTCCCCAAGAATCTTTCGTTCTACCTTGAAACCAAAAATAAATAAAAATAAGCAACGATACAAGAGTACAGTACTGGAATGTTTGATTCGCTCCAACACTTTGGAACTGCTAAAATATTTCCTAAGGGAAAGAATTCTTTTTTCTCTGACTGAAGTGGTGCAGACTAAAATAATGAACCAAAACAAAAGAAAATTGAATTTCTAATTGTTATTATTTGTAGTGGTTGTCATTATTATTCTTGATTTTTCCTGTCCTTCTCCCCACGATATTGTTGTTTAGCCCCAGGTCAGCTCTGATTGAGCAGACTTATGATCACCCACGTTCGTTCCTGCTGTGATCATTCTATCGTATTTTGCTTTCACTTTCAAATTATCT
>NW_021835756.1:5000-10000 GCF_006345805.1 Octopus sinensis
TAATTATTTTTCCTTAATATGTTTAGTTCCCTATATCAAACAAAGTCCCTTGATCTAAGAAAACTTTTTCAGTATATGTTTAAATCGAAAATAGAATTCTGATTCTCCCAAAAGATTCCCACGTTTGGTATAACTTAGTCACAAGAAAACCATACGGAAGCATAATATTTCTCCTTCTGTATTATGACAAGGAAACTACCATTACAACGATCTTCTAAATGAATTATCGTTAAAATGACTGATAGTCTCCCTTGAGTATTCTGTTCTGAAGTGAACAAAAACGTATCTATATTTGTAGACAAATATTTTCAATATACCCGTGTGAATATCGACATATATTATAGGGAATATAATTTATCACAAAATGAATTCTAAACAATAGCGTTTTAAATCTCAAGACATCATGATCAAATATTGCTACGTGTTTATGTTATGTAACACTGGCCAAGGGCAGGAGGTCAATGCAAAGGAATGCAGGAAAAGAAAGGTAAACATTTTGTACATAGAGTGACGGGTGTACATGTAGTCGCAATTGAATATAACACAAAAAAACATGCAGACAAATGTATGCGTGTGTGTATGTGTGTTTGTGTGGGTGGAAGGTATGTATGTGCTTTCGTACGTGTATATGTATATATATGTATATACACACACACACACACATATATATATATATATATATATATATATATATATATATATTACATGTATAAAGTAACTCATGAACAGACAATTTTGTGCATAACGTCTAGGAAGCGTATGTATATATTTATATATATATATATCTATATATATATATATATATATATATATATATATATATATCTACCCCCATAGACAAACACATACGGACACACACACCCACACACACACACTCACATACACCCGCAAACACATACACGCTCGTATATAATTCATAGAGAGACATACAGACAGAATAACACACAGAAAGAACAACAGAAGCGCGATTTACATTTTGAAATCTTATTGGTAGTCATGTATCCACATCGTTGATAGAGAAGTATATTTTAACACATCATCCAATCATCTCAAAAAATATACACTTGCTGCTGATGACTAAGTCAGCCCATTGATAAGTGGCTCACACCAACACAATAACTCCCTCTGCCATCGCCTCCTTAAAAATAGTAACTCACTATCCAGACACACTTGGAAACCAATGGATGGATGAATCAAGTATCACGTAAGTAAACAGAGGCACCAGAACAGAGAAGAAAAAGCTAATGCTTTGTATCATCTGCTCTCTTTGAAGGAAAATACATCACTCCTGAACTCGTCTCTAGGTTTCGATCTTAAAACTAAAATCGCAACTCACATCAATTGCCAGAATCTTCAAAGCAGTTTTTACAACGCTTTAGAGACGTGAACAAAAGCCGCCATCGATATCACAACCATTCATTGTACCACACATTTGTTCTATCATGCCCTGTAGCCAGACATGTGATTAATCCTAAAACAGAGCGACATGCTTGACTAAAGTGCATTGCATCGTTTTGAACCTTATTAGTCACCTGAGTGACACGGAAGGAGTACGGTGTACGGAGATCTGTCCAAAAGGCAGAACACCAACGAGATGATAAATCGATTGCAGTGTGGAATAAGCAGGTTCGCCATTCAGAAACACATAAAACCGTTAACTTCACTAAGCATTTATTTGTATTATGATTCCAGCACTTCTGTTGCTTGAAACTGCGATTTTAGTTTTAAGATCGAAACCTAGAGACGAGTTCAGGAGTGATGTATTTTCCTTCAAAGAGAGCAGATGACACAAAACTTTAGCTTTGCTTCTCTGTTCTGTTTGCCTATGTGATACTTGATTCATCCATCCATTGGTTTCTAAGTGTGTCTGGATAGTGAGTTACTATTTTTAAGGTGGCGATGGAAGAGGGAGTTATTGTGTTGGTGTGAGCTACTTTTCAATGTATATTTTTTGAGATGATAGGATGATGTGTTCAAATATACTTCTCTATCAACGATGTGGATACATGAATACCAATAAGATTTTAAAGGTGTAAATCGCGCTTCTGTTGTTCTTTCTGTGTGTTATTCTGTCTGTATGTCTCTCTATGAATTATATATGAGTGTGTATGTGTCTGGATAGTGAGTTACTATTTTCCTTCAAAGAGAGCAGATGACAAAACCACACTGAGATGAGTGACACTCAAATGTGTCTTCGAAAAGCTGTAGCAATATAGACGCAACGTACAATATAACAAGAGAAAAGCTACATGTCGACATTGATCAATATGAAAGACAAATGACAACCACATCAGTAAAAGGAGTATTATAATATATTTCTGTATCAACGGTGTCGATACAGAAATACTTCTTATGCTTCTTAAAGCAAACACGGCCCAACCACGGTACCAACGTAAAGAGATACATCATCCAACATAATAAAGCATTCATTACATTTGAGAATTTCCTGGATATTACTACTTTATAAAGAGGAACTTTAGAGTGGTTTGAGACCACATACGTTAAATTTAGAAGTGTTCTTTTCCAATAATTGATTTGATCTGGGACTGTTTTGTTAAACTAAAGCAATTACATCGTGAAAGATACATTACCTATTCAAAAATGCATAAAAATTTGTTCTTCACTTAATCATTTAGTATTTTCTATCCGAAGTTTCATTTCACTCTCTGTGACCTGGTCGATGACAGATTTCCGCGTAGCATGTCTAAGACAAGGGTAGTTGGACATCATATATAGGTTTCAGGATTATAAATATATTTTTTCCGCATCGATATAGCGCCACCATTTTGGATACCATGAATTGGTACTCAGTGTGGGACCGTTCAAATATACAAATTAAAACGTGGCTACTGAAATAAAAACACAATTTTAAAAATCTAAGTCAAAATTTGACTGGTACGAACAGATAAACTCGAGATTGGTGGGGAACTACATGAATGGCATAAGTATGTAAGAAACAATACAAATGCAGCATATATTCAATCCAATTCTTCATGAAATGGAAAAGTTTCAGAGAAGGAAGACTCAAGCTTTTATATCTCGGTTAGATCCAAAGCCTGAATTTTTTAGATGCCGCACAAAAAAAAATTAAACACAAGTCAATGAAAGAAAAAATTATTATCTTTATAGAAGGAAGACCATTGGCGGCGGCGGCAGCGGCTGGAAGTATGCTTTTGTAGCCGCACTTAGAACTGCTGGGCTTGAAACATTGGATATCAATTTAGAAACACAACTATTCCGTATCAACTATGAAATATGAAAAATATAAAAGAAAGATAAAATTTTAACGTGGTCGTGTATATAATGCAACGCATATGCGTATGTATATGATTCTGTCTATCTATCCTTCTATCTGTCTATCTATCTATCTATCTATCTATCTATCTATCTATCTATAAAAATGTATATATATATATATTCTTTTATTGGTTTCAGTCATTTGACTGTGGGCATGCTGAAGCACAGCTACTAGTCGAGAAAATCGACCCCAGGACTTATTCTTTGTGAGTTTAGTACTCATTCTATCGGTGCCTTTTTTTTTGCCGAAACGCTAATTTACGTGGTTGTAAACACACCAACATTCTTAATAAATTTCATCATCACCACCAGCAGCAGCATAACCAGAAATTTCTTTCGCAATTATAGTACCGCTGCAGTACCAAAGCATCCAGCGTAGTCACCACTATTATTATTACGATTATCATGAACGCAAAAAAGAAAATGTGAGCACATCTACATACCATGTCTACTAAAATGACCTTGATCACCATCACCATTATCATCACTACAACCTCACACGAAAGAGTTAATAATTGGTCGATCGACCTATAAATAAAGGCGACCATATTTCCCTCCAACCATAACCCTACTGTGTCAGAAAGAATGTATTGGATAACGTAGTCTGTGGAAAACAGTCAGGTTGAGCTTGTCTGGAATTTTTTTTTTTTCTGATTAAAGGCTTTTCTGGTTAAAGTATGACCTAGAACTCAGCAATAACCACAGCCGCATTGATATTATCATAAATAATATTAATTTTCGCTCGTCCATCATATCCACCAAGTAACACCATCGAGATAAATTCCTTTTGAATCGGCATCATCAAAAGCAACTAAAGAGCTTATATTAATACCACACCAGCCAGCATCTCCATTATTACCACCACCATCACCACTACTACCACCATCCTGCTGTCTCCCTCCTACAACTCCTCCTTCTCCTCCTCATCATCGTCAGCATCATCATCGTCATCATCAACGTGTATTCATAATTCTCGTAAAGAATGTGACTATGAAGAGAGCTTTCACATCTACAACAACCAGCAACAATAAAAAAAAAATAGGCAACTAAAAGCACAAAAAAATATGTATAATCCGTCTCAACATCATCATCATCATCATCACCATCATCATCATCATCTTCATCTTCATCTTCATCATCATCATCTTCATCATCATCTTCATCTTCATCATCATCATCATCATCATCCATCATCATCATCATCATCATCTCATCATCATCATCTTCATCATCTCTTCATCTTCATCATCATCATCATCATCATCATCATCATCATATCATTCTCATCTTCATCATCATCTCATCTTCATCATCATCATCATCATCATCATCATCATCATCATCATCATCTTCATCATCATCATCATCATCTTCATCATCATGAGAATTAACAATCGTCAGCATCATAAAAATTATTGGGATACAAACGACTATAGAACTAAAGAACAGCTCATCCTTCCACCTAGCACCAACAGAATTAACCGTACCATCAGCCCCTACACACACGCACGCACACACACGTACAAACACACACGCACACACACATACACACACAGGCTTCACACACAAGAAACTACTTCATAAACAAAAAGAAACCACCTAAGAACACATTCCTGCCACCACTAACCGCCATCACATTTCTTTCCTGATTTATTTTTGTCTGAAAGTCTGCTGCCGGCTATTTTCTTGTCAGACCTGACATC
>NW_021835756.1:15000-20000 GCF_006345805.1 Octopus sinensis
TTTGCAATATTTTAGTCAGGACTGAAAGCTGCAAGCACTGACGAACAACCTGACTCGAATGCTTTAAACAGAAAAGATTCCATCATAATAAGTAAGGAGCCATACATGACGATTTTTAAGTCTTCCACACAATTAGGCCGTGAGGGCATCTTCATTCAGAATGCAAAGTTTCGGAACAAGTACTACATTGTAGCCGGTACTAGGTTATTATTTTTGCTTCAATCAAGCTACATGGATTATCAAATTACTATAATCTCCGAAAGGGGTGAAAGGCAACATAGTACTCGGAGGCAATATGTACTCAGAGTCGGAATATATACCACGAAGCAGTCTACACGATACTCTAACCTTCCAGCCACTTCGCACAACCTTGCAAATGACCTAATATTTGTGCATGTGATAAGATACGGGCCAACGAGGAAGCCACTTGGACGTCAATCATCTTGCTAAATATAGAAACAAATCTAAAAATAATATTTTGAAATATGACCCAATGCTTATGGTTGGAACTGCTTTGGTTATATGTCTACTCAATCATGGCTGCAGTCTAATGACTGAAAGAAGTAAAGGACAAAATGATAAAACAAATAAAGTATAAAACAAGTAAAGGATAAAAGATATATATGTTTTTTCGGACAGTTTCCTTCTGTCACATTTTATTCACAAATTAATGGTGAGCTCAGCAGTTAGGGTGAGCACACAGTCTTATGGTTGGAGAGGGAATCTCGCAGCCACACAGCTTCGTATTCATCACATCTTTCACTAAATATCTCCTCTAATATACTTGTAAACTAGAGGCACAGAGCTAGCTTTTCAGTGGGTTGTAGTCACTTACATCGACCCAAAACTTCCCTTCGTATTTACTTAATCTACCCTGAGAGGATGAATAGCAACGTCGACCTCAGCATCATTTATAATATTTTTCTTTACTACCCACAGAGAGGACAAACAAGGACAGACAAATGGATTAAGTCGATTACATCGAGCCCAGTGCGTAACCGGTACTTAATTTATCGACCCCGAAAGGATGAAAGGTAAAGTCGACCTCGGCGAAATTTGAAATCAGAACGTAACGGCAGACGAAATACAGCTACGTATTTCGCCCGGCGTGCTAACGATTCTGCCAGCTCGCCGCCTTTTTTATAATCAAAGTATAAGGATGGAAGAAATTCCGCGAAGCAATTTCAACGGCAGGCATACGATTCAGCCATTTCTCCATCTTCAGACGGCATCTAATATAATAAATATTACAAACGTATAATAAACATTACAGAAGTAGTATGGATATTTTAAGAATGTTTGGAAGTAATATTATGTAAATAAATCGATTACGTAGAAGTCTTTTGCTAACTATTAGATAAGAGAACCATGCTTCATGTGTTTACATATTTCGTCTAATAATTGGTAATCGATACGGATGATGATAATCGGAATTTTATCTAGAAACATATCCAATGTAGAGAAGTAGAACACTTTGATCTACAATGGCCTGGAAAAACGATATTACATAGAGAAAGCAACTAGTGTGGCTTAAATTATTAGTGACTCTCCATGGAGTGGTATGCCTCATAACTGTTTTGCATTTGAAAAATACGAGAAGTTGAGCGGATCCAGAAATAGTATCTACAAATACAAATGTTTATATTAAGTATATAAGGAATCGAATTATAGAGAGATTACCTTTAGTCCACATAGATAAGAAACTCACATCGAATAGGTACTTATATTGTTTTATCTTTTATCTGTTCTAGTCATTAGGCTGTGGCCATGCTGGGACACTGCCTTGAAGAAATTCTTCTCGATTGAATCAACCCTAGTTCTTGCTTTCTTTTTCAAGTCTGATACTTGTTTTCTTGACCTCTTTTGCTTTACCGCTATGTTACGGTTACACAAAGACACGCACGCTCACACACACTCAGAGATACATACAAACACAGACACACACTTAAACACACACATACACACATATATACTTCGGGCTTATTTCAGTTTCCATATACCAAATCCACTTACTTCCCGAGGCGCCATGCAATTGAACTGAACTCGGAATCATGTGTTGGGGAAGCAATCATCTCACCACACAGTCACACCTGCGCTGGTTTAATAATTCGACTCATACTGTATGTAAGTAAATGGCCTACGTTTGGTGTACGACAAGCTCAGTATTATCGTTTCTTTATTATTTCTGTAGCGGCGAGCTGGCAGAAGCGTTAGCACGCCGGGCGAAATGCTTTGCGGTATTTCGTCTGCCGTGACGTTCTGAGTTCAAATTCCGCCGAGGTCGACTTTGCCTTTCATCATTTCGGGGTCGATTAAATAAGTACCAGTTACGCACTGAAGTCGATATAATCGATTTAATCCGTTTGTCTGTCCTTGTTTGTCCTCTCTGTATGCAGCCCCTTGTGGGCAGTAAAGAAATAGGTATTTCGTCTGTCTTTACATTGTGAGTTCAGAAACCGCTAAGGTCGACTTTGCTTTCCATCATTCCGGGGCTGACAAATTAAGTACCAGTTGCGTACTGGGGTCGATTTAATCGACTGGCTCCCTCCCCCAAAATTTCGGACCTTGTGCCTAGAAAAGAAAAAAATTATTTCTGTAGCGAAAGGCGGTAAGCTGGCAGAAGCGTTAGCGCTCCGGACGAAATTCTTATCGGTAGTTCGTCTGTCTTTACGTTCTGAGAACAAATTCGGCCGAGGTCGACTTTGTCTTTCATCCTTTCAAGGCTGACAAATTAAGTACCAGTTGCATAGTGGTATCGATCAAATCTACTGGCTCCCACACCCAAAATTTCGGGCCTTGTGCCTAGAGAAGAAAAGATTATTTCTGTAGCGAAATATAAAATTTATATGTATTGTATTAGCTTGATTATGGAACCACAGTCATTGACGTTCTCTTAAAAGCATTTATACGTTTTTCTAATAACGGGATTCATGCACATTTAGCAGTAAATGGAAATTGTGTGTATAAGATTCACCTCACCAGCACTAAACGATGCAAATGAGAACATAACTGAATGAAATTTATGTGAAGGAAAAATTCCTCCCACTTTACGAACGAAATAATGAACTTAAGTGAGCAGTTCATCTCACTGAACGCTTAAGATTAAATATCAAAAGATTAATCGATGGAAACTACTACCAATGCAACCACCATCAATGCCACTATCACAACCACCAAAACTAACACCAAACCCACCACCACTACTACTACTACTACTACTACTACTACTACTACTACTACTAATAATAATAATAATAATAATAATAATAATAATAATAATAATAATAAAAATAATAATAATAATAATAATAATAATAATAATAATATAATAAAAATAATAATAATAATAATAATAATAAAATACTTTCTACTATATGCACAAGGTCTGAAATTCGAGGGAGAGGCGTTAGTTGATTTCATCAGCACCAGTGTTTCACTGGTACTTAATTTAACGACCCCGAAAGGATGATTGACTTATAGTAGTAGTAGTAGTAGTAGTAGTAGTAGTAGTAGTAGTAGTAGCAGCAGCAGCAGCAGCAGTAGTAGTAGCAGTAGTACTAGTAGTAGTAATAGTGGTGGTGGTGGTGGTGGTGGTGGTGGTGGTGGTGGAGATGGTTGTGGTATTGGTGGTTTTGGTAGTAGTAGTTGTAGTACTTGTGGTAGTAGTATTAGTATTAGTATTAGTAGTAGTAGTGGTAACTGTTGTTCTAGTAGTATTAGTAGTAGTAGTAATAATTTGGCTCAAGGCCAGAAATGTTGAGGGCACGTCGTTTACATGGAACCCATTAGTTAAGTTGTACTTCATCTTATCGAACGCGAGAGATGACCCCGGGGGAAATAGAACACAAAAGGAGAAATGAAATGCCACCAAAAGTTTTGTCGAACGGCACCCTCAACGATTCTACTACCTCACCATCACCACCACCACCACCATAATAATGATGATGATGATGATAATATTTTCTTCATTGACCACAAGGACAAACTACAAAACAAAAGGGCAATAGAAAAACAAGGGTCACATGGAGGGTTAACATATAAATACGTATAAATTAAACAATAGGAATTACCAACAAAATTTAAAGAATAAAATCCTCGAAATGGAGGAAATCGACCCAGAAGCAATCAAGCAAAACCCACACATCCTGGTCACCCTGACCGCGAAGGGCAATCAATGCAGGCAGCGCTCTCTTCCTCACCTCATCCGGCCTAAGGGCGTGTGTTCAGAAAGGTCAATTTACACGAACCATTCTTGCCACATTCACATGCTTTTAAACAAAAATACTGGGAGGAGGAGGAGGACAACCCGTTCTCTCTCCACCCCTCACTTTCTGTTTCAAGTGGAACTTGAAAAAGTCGACCTGGCTTTGGCCAATAATAATAATAGTAATAATAATAATAATAATAATAATAATAATAATAATAATAATAATAATATAATAACAACTTATAATGTTACCAATATTGCTGCAAGGTCAGATACTTTGAAGGGAGGAGAGAGTCGATAACACCGATCTCAGTGATAATAATAATAATGATAATAATAATAATAATAATAATAATAATAATAATAATAATAATAATAATAATAATAACAGAGACAACACTATTATTAATGTTCGATCCCAGAATTCCCGGAGATCCATCCATGACCCTGAATCAATTGACCTATAATTCTATTTTTGAATTCCCCATAATTGCGAGAGATATGAATTAAGAAATATTCCGAGAGATTTTATGTCTGATTTCATGGCACGGGATTAAAACGCTTCTATTTATTCATTTTATTTATTTTATTTTTTTATTTTTATTTCTACTTAGCTGCCACACAACGATATCTAGAAAGCAATGCTTTTACATTCTCATCAAAATCATTTAATTGGAATGTTTAAAGATTTAAATCGATCATTTGAGCAATAATAAACCGCCACCAATCACAAACCAAGAAGAGTCAAACAATAAATAAATAAATAAATAAATAGATGAATAAATAAATAAAT
>NW_021835756.1:22500-32500 GCF_006345805.1 Octopus sinensis
TATGTATATATACATATATATATACATATATATATATATATATATATATAATATATATATATATATATATATATATATATATATATATATATATTATATACAAATAATTATATACGCGTTACTATATATGCAGACGTTTATATATGAATAGACAGAAAGCTACATTGATAGATGGAATCATGCATAGATAGTCATAACCTTACTACTCTACATACAGTGGTTCTATCTTAACATTTCATCCTTCATTTTGAGCGTCTGTAATTAGAATGTATCGGTATGTAAGTATCCAAAATATGGACTCTAAATGTGTCGGTATATGTCTCTCATCTTAAACATATACTTACAAACATACATACAGACATACGCACACACTCACACACACGTATATATAAGTATATACATATATTTGTCGCTGCCTGTCATAAATAGCCTTTTTCTATTTGCAATATGCATTTTCGTTGATTTTCCATATTTTAACCTTACATTTCCACGTGTATTTTATATTTTCTTTTCGTAACATATTTCTACTATATATATATATATGTGTGTGTGTGTGTGTGTGTGTGTGTGTGTGTGTGTGTGTGTGTGTGTGTGAGTGTGTGTGGGTGTATGTGTGTATGTATATATGTATGTATATATTATTACGCATAACGTCATCTTTTCCTTGAGGGTAAATTCTGTTTGTAATATATGGGTTTTTAATGGCGTTTGGATCTCTGGTGTTTTTAATGTCCGTGTGTTCATTCCCCTCTTTGATGTTCGTGTATGTGTGCATATATGTTTATGTCTGTAGCTTCCTGGCAACAGCATAATGTGCTCGTTTCATTGACTTTTTTTAGGCACTAATTTCAAAGTGTGATGTTTCTATACCTCTTAGTTCGTTTAGACTGTTCGGTGTATGTGTATGCGTGTCTCCTTGTCTGTTTTACGTCATGAGTGGTTATCATTGGATATTCTCTGAAACAGCATCATGATGGCTGATGTGTGAATTTCTTTAAAAAAAACACGTAAAACTACAAAAAGAACACAAGAGAATGTTTCCTCTTTGTGGGCTTTGGAACCGACAAGTTTGGCGGGTCAAAATTATCCAATTTATAGAAATGTTGCATATTCTTTCATTTAGGGAAAGTTCAGGCGATAACTATATAGGGAACATCACTCTGATGTTTAAATTAATTAAGGCGAAAAATATTATTTGAAGTGGGAATTTATTAAAAGAGAATTTCCCCACCCCCTTTGCGGGTTTCTTTTTTAAAGCGAGCTCGTTTGAGTGGATGAAATGTTTCTGTTTATTGATTTATTGCTTTTTCATTCATTTGGAAACTGCTCTGAAGATTGATATATATGGGAAACTACTCTAACAGAATTACTAATTAGGGCGTGAAATATTATTTGAAGAGGAAAGAGAAAAATGGTGTGTTCCTTATAGATTCATGCTAGTGCTGTATGCCGTAAGGAACTTGAAGAAATATTTGTGCCTTTGAAAAATTAATTATTATTAAGGCTTTGATTTGGGTTCTCAAGATATCTAGACTTTCTAGGATACAAAAAAAAATCCAGGTTCTGGTAGTTCAAATTATAATTTTCAGTTTATTATTGGATGCTAAGGTCTTAGTGTTCAATCCACCAATCAGTCAGAAAATTTTGTGTTTGGCCAAGAATTTACCGACAAGTATGGTACAACAGTACATGACTGCGTATAAGACGGAGGAAACAATTGCATATGGGATTCGCTTTGAATGTCTAAGATATTGAAAGTGTTTGTTAAAACTGGTAAATATAGTGTGATATAATTGTGTTAATCCGTATATTCCTCGTAGGAGATCGACGAATTTGTGGAAATAGAAATTAAATTTCTAAGAAATTATATTCGGCGATAGGCATTTATGTCTGAATATGACAGTGATTTCAAATTTTGGCACAAGGCCAGCAAGTTCAGGGTAGATGGCAAGATGATTACAACCACTCCAGTACTCAACTGGTACTTATTTTTATTGATACATGAAGGATGAAAGGCAAAGTCGACCTCAGCGGAATTTGAACTCAGAACGTGAAGACAGACGAAGTACAGATAAGCATTTTGTCGGCTGTGTAAACGATTCTGCGAACTAACCACCATTTGATCGAATATAATACTGAGACACTGTAATTTTTTGTCGTTTAGGCTGTAAACTACGCCTGTGAAAATCACAATAGTAAGTCGACGACATAGTGCAATGTTTAGCATCAGATCGTGGAATTATTTTGTTAGATGTTACCTGAACTAATCTTCTTGTTGCACCTGTTATGATTTTTGAGATGAGTAAAATAGTGCAATAACATCTCCATATATTCCGTCAATAAGGCAGTAAAACTTTTGTATATTAATTAATCCAATTACCTTTGATGTTGCCGCGCAATGACGCACTTTGATGCTCACATCAAAACAGTGTTATCGCTATTCATGCATATGCTGAGGTTGAAAGAAAAGAATATATCGATTTACGGACATGCGTTGTTATTTGTATGTCGTTATCTTTTATGACGTACTCAAGTTTTACGAAGTTTATTCCCATTAATAATACATGGCTAGTAGTCAATTATATCTAATTGAGTGACGATGTGAATAAGAATTACAATGTTATCCAGAGGGATAAGTTTGTAATTCTGGTAGTAAATGAGCGAAAGGTGAGAAAACAAGATGTTACAGGCAGGTCGGAACAAGGTGCAATTAGTCTGGGTATGAACGATGTCGGGCGAAGTAAAATAGGAAAGGGTGCTATTAGTATATTATAAGAACAAGGTGAATTAAAATCTATTGGGAACATGGTAACTACCATGTAGAAGAGATAAGCAGTTTTAGCAAAATAGTGTTGGTAGCTTCTTATTTTAAGGTGGCGAGCTGGCAGAATCGTTAGCACGCCGGACGAAATGCTTAGCAGTATTCGTCTGCCGTTACGTTCTGAGTTCAAGTTCCACCGAGGTCGACTTTGCCTTTCATCCATTCGGGGTCGATAAATTAAGTACCAGTTACGTACTGGGGTCAATATAATCGACTTAATCCCTCTGTCTCTCCTTGTTTGTCTCCTCTATGTTTAGCCCCTTGTGGGTAGTAAAGAAATAGGTAGCTACTTATTTTAATACTTCTAACGAGCTGTGATTCACGCCTTTGTCCTAATATCATAGCTCCTATAAATATAAATGTATTAGACATATAAATGTCGTAGTTTATATATTGTATATATTTATTTTGTAAAATTTAGTTACCAATGAAATAGGTCAGGCACACGTAAGAGCTAAAACTAGTCTTTAATTATATTAGTCAGGGAACATATTTATAAGCATGTTTATAATATGCACAGATATAAATTTGTTACAGCACGTGCGAGAACTCACACAAACATCTCTCTCGTTTTGTATATATATGCACACACACACACACACACACACACACACACACACACACACACATATATATATATATATATATATACATACAGACACACATATACAAATTGAGTGAACGGAGCAGTTAAAATCAAGGCAACATATGTTTCCTACCTATCAAAACCTGGGATCCTTGGAAGTAATAATTAATCAAAGCGGGAACAAGCGACTCATCCGGCCGAAGATAATTTAGTTAAATGAAAAAGTCAAATGTTCCTGGAAGTTGATTTTCCTACCAAATTCGGACTGCTTGAAACTTACCAACTTCCTACACCTAGATTCTTGAATCTTACAATTACAAATCATTACGTATATACATTGTTGAATATTTACTCTTAGAAATTTTGCGTGCGCGTACCCTAAAATTATGTGCACGAGACTAGTAATATCCAACAACTGCATTTATTTAATAAATTTATATTTGGATTACCTGTGAAATTAGAACATCAGTTTGAACGGCAGACTGGAAAGAGGACCAGCCTTACATATAAGAGAACACCTTTGATACACACAAATACAGATATGCATATATGTGTATGTGTGCGCATGTGTGTATGCTATATGTATGTGTGTTTCTGTGTGTGTGTCGATGAGTGTGTGTATGTATGTATTTATATGTGTGTGTGAGTATGTGATTGTGTGTATATTTGATTCACAGACACAATTGTTTCTCGACATTACATATTCACATTATTCTATACACATCATACAAGCATCTATGAATGCACACATACGTATAGGCAGAGACAAACGCATAGACGATACATGCATTTAGGTATCATATTTTATGCATACGTGTGCGTGTATACGTATGGGTGATGGGTTTCATTGAAATATGTGAAAACATACTAGCATACCTCTACACGTATGTATATGCTTTGTGAATTTGTTAGCATAATTTTCTATATAATGTTGCACGCAATTTCTGCTCTAGAGCTCTTGAGGTATCGATTTGAATTTATTGCGACTTTCATAAATTACACGTGACATTTATTTAATTATTTTGATTAACACTAGTGAGCTAATTATATTAGTGAACGCGCAATATAATTAAATAAACATTTTTTCGGTTTTTTTTTTAATATTTATTGTGGCAAAAACCTTGCACACGCATATAGACCTCTACTCTAATGGAGATATCACGTTGAAATATTTCGAAAATATTATTTTATTATATAATAATCACATGGAATCATACAAAAAGTATGCAAGCATAGATACATACATACACACATACATAAACACACAAATCCATATATATATATAATTATGTAATTATACAATGTTTGTGTGCATATTTTTGTATTCTATTTCTATTGTTGAATACTGGATGTGCGCATAGGTGTGTGTGTATGCATATTATATATATATATATTATATATATATATATATATATATATATAGATATATAGATATATATATATAATATATATATATATAGATATAGATATAGATATATATGTATATATATATGTATATATATATATATATTTGTATGTGTGTGTGTGAATATATGTATGTATATACATATATATATATATATATATATTATATATATATATATACGTACACATGTTTATGTATATATGTCATATATACATGTATAAATTCATATATACATATATTTACACACACACAAACACACAAACACACATACATATGTATATATATATAGATAGATATGCCCATATACACCCACATACATATATATGAACGTTTACGTATAAGAAGTCGATAGATCAGTCGAAATGTGCAAATTTGCTGTTACCTTTATTTCGGTTAAAGTAACTAATATGGCAAGTGTTATAGTAAAAATGTGTTAGGTTAAAATTAAGCTAACCGTATTGGTAAATGAATACATCAACTAACCTATATCCTAGTGAGAAAGGGTGAAAATAATTTTAGAAGAAACACGAGTTCCTAGAGGCTGTTTCAAGAGGAACTATCAGTAATGGATAACAGAATTAAGGAAGCATAAATTATGGGTGTATATTTTGAAAAGCGGTAAATTAATTATGCATAGTTGAAATACAATTGAAATATGATGATTATACACTGACAGTAACAAATGAGTTATTATTTCAGAAATTATTTTTCATTGGAATTTCATTACCATTGTATAGCCTCGTTTGTCACACTGCTGATATTGCAATGTTAGAATAATTATAATTTACCGCATACGTCATCTGGTTCATGTGACGTATAACCGCGAGAGACAACATGAAAACAAATCAAGTTGACAACATATGTTCTAGCTTTAATTTTCCCCTCCTAGAAATAACCTAATTTTTCATCTGTTATTTTATTCAGACATTAGACCGCAGCCATGCTGGGGCACCGCTTGGAGATGTGTTGTTATATGTTACATTCTTTAGGAATGGGGCATCTCTTGGAGAATTTTAGTCGGACGAATCGGGCCAAGTATATATATATATATATATATTACTGTAAAATAACATATCATCATAGTATATATACTCTCCAATGTGAATATTTAAAACAATATATATATACAAAAAATGGCCGAAAAATAATGAGCTAACTCCAGCCACAATCGAACCCACAAATCAACGCTAACACGGCTCCTAGTACATCCAATTGGGCTAAACGCTCACATATGAATCTTCATCAAATTTAATGAATATATACATAAACCGTCTAATACTACAGATAATATTTCCAAACAAACCAGAAAAGCTATCAGCCCTTTATGTCGATCAAGTAGGCTATAGGGACGTAAACACACCGAAACACAGCCACAGAGACGCAAGTATGCACATACACATACAATACACACATACATATTTGTATATATATATATGTATATATATATACACACACATATATATATATATATATATATATATATATATATGTATGTATGTGTACATGAATATATATACATACGAAGGACTTTTTTAACTTTCAATCTCCTAAACCATTTACAAGGCTTTCGTCGGCTCAAGGTCATGGCATAATATACATCCCTAATGTGTCACATAAGGGGATTGAACTTGGAGCAATGCGGTTGGGCAGCAAACTTCTTGAGGGGTATAATGTATCGTCATATACATACTAAGTTTACTTGTGTAAAAGTCAAAACTATATAGCAACGACAAAATATCTTTTCATTATTGGTTTGCCTAGCCATGTATCATCTCAGGCTCAGCAATAACAACAACAGCGTCAATATCAATGCAAATATTAAATGTAAATAATAATTGTTTGAGGCTATTTATCTACCGACATTTACAGATTCTTCATATATGCCAATAGGCATCATCCCAAGACTATCGATTACAAACAGGATTTTCGATCTATTTCCGACATGTCATAAAGTTTCATGGATACAGAAATATATATATATATATATATATATACTAACTCTATATTTTCCAGGTCTGAAAAACATTATCGGATTTGATATTTGCAAATATCGATTATTTCCAATTATTGATTACTCCTATTTGCACAAGATCAGACTCAATTTGGTTTAACTCTTCTAAGTACTGTACAGTAGTTACTAAATCATTGACAGTACTGTCAAAATCATAGCCTATCTTGCCTAAATACAAATACAGATTAAATAAAATGTAATACATATAATTATTTGCTTGATCCTTGATAACATGGAAAGTAGTTTCACATAGGGTTAAACAGGAATTCATTCCAAAGGTTTCCAGGAAATTGTGTTTGATTTATATACTTTGTAATTATATATATATATATATATATATATATATATATATATATATATATATATATATATATATATATATATATAAGTGATAGATAAGTAGATTGATAGATAAGGCGATAGATACACAGACAAATAAATAGAAAGATAGTTAGATACACACTCACATGCAGAACACACACTCACAAACACACATATACCTACACTCATTCATATATACACTCGGTTGACGTCTAAGACATGGAATTTATACTAATCTCCCTTTAAAATTCTCCTTATTTCGCGCAACGTTATGTACAAGCTCACTTGCTAGAAATAGTATACAAATGCATCTCCCATCACACACTAGAGCTGGAAAATGGTGAACACTTAGTTTTACGGTATCACGGGTACATTATCGCAATAAATGAATGAAGGAAAATCATCTTCGTTTAGAATAAGACTGCTCAGTGAGTGACGACCAGAGATTGTAGAACTACATTAATGAATGTACGATTAAATTATTCTACTTTCAAAACCGCCCACTCTCAGTAACCTGCATTTTAATAATCATAACCACGTTTTAGTACTTCTTCCTGGCCCTTAAACGTCCATATTTGTTTTCAAATAGTGCTATGTATCATATGCATTTTTACCAATGTTTCTTCTATAATACAATGATCCTGTCTACTAAACGTACAAGGACTGAAATTCTAGGAGAGGTAACTAGTCAATTACATCGACCCCAGTGTTTCACTGCCGCTCAATTTATACACAGGACAGGACAGCCAAGCGATTTAGGGATTCCCCTCTTTTAGATCCATATTTCGTAACTAAAATATATTGAACGTTAATTTCATTCAATACACTTATGTACCAGTAATGAAATTCATTTGCGAATAGCAACTGAGCGCTTTGCATTTCAAACAAAATTATGTACATATACATTTACGTATATACATACACACACACACACACACACACAAACGCACAAACACACACATACACATAAATACACATGTATATATATATTATATATATATATATATATATTATATATATATACATATATATTCCTGTATATATATATATGCTTACACAAATATATATATACATACAAACACACATGCATACACTCATATATATATATATATATGATTTGGTATGTCTTGATAAGAAATCAATATATTTTCATTAGTAGGTAATAAAAAATATCAACACAGACCAAAAATGACTGGCAAATATCCATATCGATTACTGCCAGTTTTTGGTGTTTCTCTCTATTATAAACATATTGCAAACTGCATCAGTTTCTATCTCCCCTTAATAATGGCCAATTTCATACTAAGGTAAGGCTACACACGCCTGTCGTTAGTTTCTCAGCAGATCTAGACATTAAAAAAAAATGGTCTAAAACTTTAAATTGTGTAAACAGTTGTAAAAAAAAATCTTAGGCTTTCATTAGAAAAGTAGAATGTGTTTCAACTAATTTCGTTTTAGAGCAATGTTGGTTGTATATCTAATATGCAGTCTATTTTTTCTTCTGTCTAACATTGTTATAAACTCATATTTATCGTTAAGCAAATGGTATAATTTCTATGATGCAGAGAGATAAAATATATATTTCAAGCTAGTTAGAGGAATATGAAACATACAGAATATAATAAAGGATAAGACTAAATTGCTCTAAGCGTATTAAGTCAACCGTTGCGCATTTTTGACGAGAGCATTATATATTCTGCGTACACCACTTGTGAAATATGTTTGGTTAACGTTAGTTAATCAAACACAAACACATACACACACGCATACACACAAACACACACACACAGAGCACAAACACATACACAAACACACACGTATATATATACAGGGTACGTAAGGTATTTATGGACCTACCGTTTTTGGGTCATTACTGCATTTTTTGCTATCTCTGTATAATCTTCGTTTCAGAAAATGATAATAGCAGACACTCAGCTTACTCAAGAAATGACAAGGCATGCTGTTATTGTGGTTATAAATCTGAGCATAGTGATTTAGAAATATCTTCATTTTTAAAGTTGCCAGAGCTTTCGTGTACAAAGTTTTGAAGGAGCTTGAGACTGAAGAATAATATGTATCACCAGCATCAAAGCTTATAAAGTATTCGAAACGCTTTGAATTCATCAGAACCCCTGAATACATCAAAGTTCAACAGACCATGGATTACAATCCCAGAAAGTACATGGGGTCCATTGTCAGAAGAGACAGTCAGAAATGCTGTCCACGAAGACATCAGATATATGTCTTATATCTTATGATGAAAGGACAATTTGTTAGAAAAAGCAAAAGAAGATCACTACATCAGAGCTTAAAGGCTCTTAAATAAACTGAACATTCCAACAGAAGATTTGATTTGCTTTTTCTCAAATGATAAAAAAAATACTGCGACCAAGATCGAAAAGCTAATAGAAGAAATGACAGATGATTATGTGTAAACCCTTCTGAACTTTCGAGTGTTATGCATACAAAATTATCTGCAACTATCATGGATTCAGGGGTTGTCAGCAATGAAGGACATGTGATGCCGCCTTATTTCTTTCCACAGAGACTTAGATTTAACTCTTCCGCCTACAATGAGTTCCTTGAAGTAATTGTTAAGTCCAGGATAGACAGTGTATGCAACGGAAGGCCATTTGTGTTTCAGCAAATCTTTGCCCTATCACAAATGGCTCTAGTAGAACAGGAAAGATGGCTGAAAATGTTTATGATCACATAGCCCCTAACACTTGGCCTCTAATTCCTCAGATCTCAATCCATAAGACTATTACCTGTGAAACGTTGTTGAGATGCCATAGCATCTTGATTGGACCACTTGATTGGAGCATGTAGATGATTGAGATCTGATATAGAAACAGT
>NW_021835756.1:35000-39195 GCF_006345805.1 Octopus sinensis
TATACATATTATATATATATATATATATATATATATATATACTTATATATATATATGTATATATAATATGTTATACATACATATAGATATATACATAATATATATATATAATATATATATATATATATATATATATATATATATAATATAAAAAATATATGTATATATATGTATGTATATGTATATTATGTGTGTGGTGTGTGTGCGTGTTGTGTGAGTGAGAGTGTGTATCTATGTATATACGTATACAATTTTATTGCTCCTGACGATAGTTTCGACTAATCGTGCATCGATATCTCGGTGGTCGGTTGCTGTACAATTGGTTGTGGTGTATCCCTCGTTTCGGAAACTCTCGTAAGGTGATATTATTAGGAGTATCTTGTTAGATAAACTCTGTTATGATCGGTTCTAATACAGCAGAATCTTAGTGACCCTAGGTTTAAGCCATTGGGCAGGAATGATGTGAGTCACATTCCATTGTGACGTTATGGACCACGACTGAGATTAATAAGAATGAAAGAAGTTTTTTTTACTCTCTGCTTTGTCTATAAGGTCTCAACGGGTTGTATCCCTCGCTCTCCTTCGCATCGGCTTAAACATATGGTATCTAGCAACATGGTATATTAAATCCTAGTGAAACAGGGTTTATTTAGCGAGGTTCCCCTTATAACATCACCTGAACAAGACGCTTGTGCACTGAGGGATGCATCACAACCGCATATAAAGTATATCACTCCGAGGAATCGATCCAGGATGAGTCGAATCGATCGTTGTGAGCAGTAACGTTTATCGTATATCACATTCTCCGTCTCTATCAATTTAAAATACTCAGAGGAAGCCCAGCGGTAGATCCAGCGGAAATTGTGTAAAACCTGTGGATGACATCACGTAGATATAGGCACCATCGGCTTCATCGGTTTACAATATGAATATTACAAACACTTACATATATACGTATATATATATATACATATATATATATACGTATAGAAGGTTTGGAGGTGATGTACAGGTATTACAGATTAGAAGAAATCTGGAGATTCTACTAGAGTAGATGCAAGCGCTAATATATGATTTAAAAAAACGGGTAACATATTAAAAATATCTGTAATATAAAACCATCCAGATTTCTGAGTACCTTATTCTCCAATATATGTATGTATGTATGTATATATATATATATATATAGTATATATATATAATATATTATAATATATATATATATTATATGATATATATATTATATTATAATATATATTATATGTATATATATATATATATGTATATTTATATATATGGTATATATATATATGTATAATATATATTGTATATATATATATATATAATATATATATATATATATATATATATATATATATATATATATTATATATATGGAGGCGCAATGGCCTAGTGGTTAGGGCAACGGACTCGCGGTCGCAGGATCGCGGTTTCGATTCCCAGAACGGGCGTTGTGAGTGTTTATTGAGCGAAAACACTAACAGCCCCACGAGGCTCCGGCAGGGGGTGGTGATCCCTGCTGTACTCATTCACCATCTTTTCTTCTGTTGGCATGCTCGCTTAGCCAGCGGTGGTGGCGTCATTCGAAGGCTAAAACAATGCGAAGTGCATTGTGACCAGCGATGTGTAACAACATCTGATGGTCTGGTCGGTCACGTGATCACGTGATTATATATATATATATACGTATATATATGTCGGTTACGTGCACGTATGTTTTTGTGTGCGCGAGTGTGTATTTTTATACGTGTACATGAATGCTTGCATATTTTTGTGTGCATCTATTTGACGTATGTGTGTGCGCGCATGTGTGTGTTTCATGCGAGTCTGAATGAACGTGTGCATATACGTAGATGCACATTGGTGTGTTTGCGCGCATGTCTATGTATACACATGGCGCACATGCGATAGCTATGAGCTTCCTTACTGTTTTACCTTTGACCTTTTACTTCCGCAGCATCGTAATTTTGCCCTTGGTGAATGCTCATTCTAATAGTTTTTTGTCTTAATAACGGTCATTTACATTCTAATTTCACTTTGTTTAACGGTCATTTTCATAGCATATTTTAAATTAAATGCCTCGATAACTGAAGAGATGCCGGTGCAGGTTTCCGCCCCGACAACCGAAATTCGGAGTTTTATCATGGCAACCGAATAATTATCACATATTACATTACAAATATATATATATATATATATATATATATATACATTCATACATATAAATATACACACACATACATGTATATATATACATATATATCTACATATATATATATATCTGTATGTATGTATGTGTGTATGGATTAATTTTATTCACATTTCTGTTTTCATATATTTTTTTAATCATCATCGATAACTATGTTTGACATATTGCAAATTTTATGTTAAGTGCATCTGGAGATCTTCGCTAGCAATCAGAATGCCATCAAAGTAAACTGTTTTTTCCTTTGTTTGATAAAAAGCTACACCAGTGTCAAAAATACACTATCTACATTAATACATTAATATTACATATTTTCTCGAATGAGCTTCATTTTTAGTACTGCTTATGATTCGAGGGCAAATGAATCGCTCAGTGTCAAAAGCTCTAGTATTCCGTTAAATTATCTGAGCAGCAAACTCGTTTGTTAGTAAGTCTGAAACACGTAAATCATGAAGCACTTTATTTTTTTTTATTTTTAAATTTATCTAATTTCAGCTCACGAGCTGTGGCCGTGCTGGGGCACCACCATTTGGTGTTGCTACATGATTTTACTTCACGAATGCTTTTTAGCAATTGCTATTTGGTGCATGAGAGAGTTCGATGCAGCTGCCCTCATCTGCACCTCCTTCCGTGAAGTTGGTTCATCTGGGAATCCTGACAAGAAGAGATCCAGTTTTATTTTAAAGACATCTGCATCCACCCCATGCAGGTCTCTCAGGTCCTTCGGGAGGATATTGAAGATCTGTGGGCCTCTGAAACCCAGGCTATCACAGTATCTTCTTTGTGAATCATATAATTTACTGAATAAGTATCGCATTCTTATATCCCGTTAATTAAAATTGATTAGAGGAAATGTATTCTTAAAAGATAAGTAGTATTTAGAATAATTCAGTACTTGTGAATACATCTTACGTTCTATTTTATCTATAGTTTTATACTAAGGTGTGTATACGAAATAAAAATACTTACTATTTAATTCACCCGATAGAATATTAATATCTATTTTTGTTAGTTTTCCGGAAAGATATTTTAATTCAGCAAATTTACTTACCTGCAAAGAAAGAAAAGAAAAAAACATAAATATATAAAATGATAATTGATAAAGGGATTAATGTATACATAGATGAAAAGATGCATAAATAAACGTATAATTAATTTGGTAGCTAGTTATATAATTTTATAGATACATAAATACTAACGACATCGACATTTCAACAGTAGTAAAAACATGATAGGGAATATAATACAGAAATGCATTGCGATGCTATTGGCTGACGGTTTTCCTCGGATATTTCAATAAAATTGAGTGTTATTTGTATTTGAATTCCATCTGGCGAAGCAGACCTTTATCATCTAACATATTTTTTTAAACTTTGTAATTAATGATTTCTGATTGAAAATCAGAAATTATCAATCGCAGAAATGATTGCAACGGATGCGAAATCAATAAGTTTACGAAATAACAACATCATGTTTTACCTCTTATTCTCCCATTCTATTTATATTTGTATATATATATATAAACATTGGAAACAGCAACGCCACCAGAGCTTACGTGGAAACTATGTGCATGCTTTCAAGGGAGATAATCAGAGAAAGACTTGAAAGAACTAAAGATCGTAATACTTCATGTAAAGAAAATAAATGTAAAAAATAATCCAGAATCCTTGTTCAGTACTGAATCGATCCCAAAATCTAATCAGTTCGTGCCATTCACAGGACTAAATATCCCTGAAAGTTTCATCCGAATCCATCCCGTGCTTCTTGAGATATCATATCCACGGTGACACAAACAATAAAACACGACTGAAAGCAATAAACATATACTGAAGTAGGGGTGGGCCAAGAAAAAGCTGCAACAATCGCAAAGTCACCTGATATATATTTTTAAATAAGTTTGGTGAGTGATCCTCAGATTATACGCAGAATCTTTTCTTCTTAGTCATCACAAAGTTTTTGATATTTGCG
>NW_021835757.1:0-22500 GCF_006345805.1 Octopus sinensis
GAGAGCAGTTCATGCCATCAAAGTGACACTGGGGTAAAATATACGAAGTCCAGTATACCCATCATGACTACCCGTCTGATAAGAGTACACCAGGTACATGCATCACAACCATATTTGCGCGACATGGTGATCTCATGTCAAGGTAAACAGTGCATGACCTTGTAGGTGGGGCCCAGTTAGAATTTTCTTCTGGTCGAGTAGCCCATCCCACTCAAAAGGTCCTTGAATAAGGATTGTTTAAGGATGTTGAACGAACCACTCATGTTTCCAAAGGTGAATTATCCAAACCTCTACGAATTCCTTTCAACACATGGCTATGATACTCCACCACTACTTCTGCTTGTGATCAGAGATACACATATCGTCAGCCACTAAGGGACATGCTCAACTGGTTTAGGTCAAACAACTGACAAGCAAATCTGTGGTATTGAGCAGAATATTTGCTGTAGCCTCTCTTTTATACAAAGACAAAACAATGTACATGATAACACTTCCAATCAGTTAAGATCAGCAGCCATGAGAGCCATTGCCTGGTACTGCATCAGGACATTTATTATTATTATTATTATTATTATTATTATTATTATTATTATTATTATTATTATTATTATTATTATTATTATCATCATTATTATTATTATTTAAGGTGGCGAACTGACAGAATCGTTAGCACGCCGGGTGAAATGCTTAGCGGTATTTCGTCTGCCGCTACGTTCAAATTCCGCCCAGATCGACTTTGCCTTTCTTCCTTTCGGGATCGATAAATCGATAAAATAAGTACCAGTGAAACACTGGGTCGATGTTATCGACTCGTCTCCTCCACCAAAATTGCTTCTCTTGTGGCAAAATTTGAAACCATTATTATTATTATTATTATTATTATTATTATTATTATTATTATTATTATTATTATTATTATTATTATCATAGAGGTCGCACAGTATACAATATCGTGAAGCTGTTGATTGAAGATATTGTGTCTACCGGGGATTCGTACTGTTTGTCAAGTCACAACAAAGACCTCAGACAGACAGTACTTTACGCAATATGCGTGCAGTTATTATTATTATTATTATTATTATTTTTAATATTATCATTATTATTATCATCATCATCATCATCATCATCATTATTATCATTATTATTATTATTATTATTATTATTATTTACTTTTTTTTTCTTCTTTCAAATTTGCTTCCATTTCTTGCCGAGTGTCTTCCCGACTCCTAGGGCAAAGAAACTCATAGTACATTGTAGGCCATTAAACCAAACTCAGTAGTTCGTTCATTTTTTTTTTTTTTTTTTTAAAGTTAAATTAAAATACATGAGCAGCAACAGTTCTCACATCGACAATGCTCTTCTCAATACGTGTGATGTACCAGTTAAGACAATCTTTTGCACTTCTTGCAGGGATGGTAAGCCAGGGATCATTCTCATATAATTTTCGGTTCCCTTCTTGATCATTCCTAGTGCTCCTACGATCACTGGTATTGTAACCGCCTTGAGATGCCACATTTTCCTCAATTTCAATGAGTAGGTCTTTATATTTTCTGAGCTTGTCAAACTCTTTCGCTGAGATATTATGATCACAGGGGATGCTCATGTCGATCAATAAGCAAACTTTATTGTTTTGGTCTTTCACAACAATATCTGGTTTATTGGCCTTGATGGTTCGGTCTGTATGTACTGGAAAGTCCCACAGAATGGTTACATTTTCTCCTTATTATTATTATTATTAGTATTATTATTATAATTATTATTATGTAACCTTTCGTCCTGTTTTGTCCCTTTATGTTTTCTAATCATGTGTGTCAGCCCTTGTGGCCAATAAAAAAATTTTATTATTATTATTATTATTATTATTATTATTATTATTATTATTATTATTATTATTATTATTATTATTATTATTATTATTCAGTAGTTTTATTTTTATATTGTGCTTTCACTTCACTACTGAGCACAGCTCTGTGTGCCTTGGGTATGTGCTGTGGTTTATTGAGAGTGTTTTGCGTAGGATTTTATTATTATTATTATTATTATTATTGAGTGAGAGAGCAGTTCATGCCATCAAAGTGACACTGGGGTAAAATATACGAAGCCCAATATACCCATAATGACTACCCGTCTGATAAAGGTACACCAGGCACATGCATCACAACCATATGTGCGCGACATGGTGATCTTATATCAAGATAAACAGCACATGACCTTGCAGGTGGGGCCCAGTTAGAATTTTCTTCAGGTTGAGTAGCCCATCCCGCTCAAACGGTCCCTGAATAAGGTTGTTTAAGGATGTTGAAAGAACCACCCATGTTTCCAGAGGTGAACTATTCAAACCCCAAAGAATCCCTCTCAACACATGGCTTGATGCTCCCCCACTACTTCTGCTCGTGATCAGAGATGCACATATCGTCAGCCACTAAAGGACATGCTCAACTGGTTAAGGTCAAACAACTGACAAGCAAATCTGTGGTATTGAGCAGAATATTTGCTGTAGCCCATCTTTTATACCAAGACAAAAAAATGTACATGATAACACTTCAATCAGTTAAGATCAGAAGCCATGAGAGCCACTGCCTGGTACTGCATCAGGGCATTTATTATTAGATTATTATTATTATTATTATTATTATTATGATGATGATGATGATGATTATTATTATTTAAGACGTCGCACAGTATACAATATCGTGCGGTTGTTGATTGAAGATATTCGTACTGTTTGTCATGTCACAACAAAGACCTCAGACAGACAGTACTTCACGCAATATGCGTGCAGTTATTATTATCATTACTAGGGCGGCGAGCTGGCAGAATCGTTAGCACGCCGGGCGAAATGCTGAGCGGTTCAAATTCTACCGAGGTTGATTTTGCCTTTCATACTTTCGGAGTCGATGAATTAAGTACCAGTTACGCACTTGGGTCGATGTAATCGACTCATCGGATCTTTTCGGTTTGAACGGTAGTTTTTAACATAATTTCTAGGTAACTAAAAAATTTTAAACTTCGTATACCGGTAGAATGTGTTTATAAAACATCTTTTTCTCTTGGCTTTATTGAGAAAATTCTATAGTTTGTAAGATAATTGTCGTTGTTTTTCTTCAATTTCTGCAATTTCAACCAATCACTGACGTCTATTGAGGTAAAAAAAAATATTCTGTGCCGTATGAATATGTCCCTCGTTTAAGAAACAGATTGGGTTTATTTACATTTGTGAAGAAGAAAAGATACCTTCCCCCCACCCCTAACCCTAACCCTAAAACAGATTGAAATGCAATAGATCGATACTAGGATCATAATTATGGGTGACAATTTCATATGACACCGCTAGAAAAAACTGCCGTTCAAACCGAAAAGATCCGACTCATCCCCTCCTCCAATAAACTCCTGCCCTTGTGGAAAAATTTGAAACCATTATTATTATTATTATTATTATTATTATTATTATTATTATTATTATTATTCAGTATCTTGTTTTTATCATTTACTTTCTCTGCACTACCGGGCGCAGCTCTGTGTGCCTTGGGTATGTGTTCTGGTTTGTAGTGGTGCTCTTACTTTTACAGTATTGAAAGTGTTTTACGTAGGATGTGTGCGGTGCCTAGTAGTGTTATTTTCTGTATGATATATATACTTGTAAGTCCTGGTGTTTTTGTTATGTATTTGTCAGAATGTTTTTTTTTATCGTACCTAATGAGCCTACTATGATAGGAATTATTTCTGTTTTTAAGCCCCACATTCAACCATATGTGCGAGACAGGGTGATCTCATATCAAGAGAAACAGCGCATAACCTTGCAGGTGGCGCCCAGTTAGAATTTTCTTCAGATCGAGTAGCCCATCCCGCTGAAAAGGTCCCTGAATAAGGGTTGTTTAAGGATGTTGAACGAAACACCCATGTTTCCAAAGGCGAATTATTTAAACCCCAAAGAATTCCTCTCAACACATGGCTATGATGCTCACCCACTACTTCCGCTCGTGATCAGAGATGCACATATTGTCAGCCACTAAGGGACATGCTCAACTGGTTATGGTTAAACAATTGACAAGCAAAACTGACAAGCAGAATATTTACTGTAGCTCATCTTTTATACCAGGACAAAACAATGTACATGATAACACTGCCAATCAGTTAAGATCAGAAGCCATGAGAGTCACTATCTGGTACTGCATCAGGGCATTTATTATTATTATTATTATTATCATTATTATTATTATTATTATTATTATTATTATTATTATTATTATTATTATTATTATTATTATTATTATTATTATTGAGTGAGAGAGCAGTTCATGCCATCAAAGTGACACTGGGGTAAAATATACGAAGCCCAGTATACCCATCATGACTACCCGTCTGATAAGGGTACACTAGGCACATGCATCACAACCATATGTGCGCAACAGGGTGATCTCATATCAAGATAAACAGCACATGACCATACAGGTGGGGCCCAGTTAGAAATTTCTTCAGGTTGAGTAGCCCATCCCGCTCAAAAGGTCCCTGAATAAGGGTTGTTTAAGGATGTTGAAAGAACCACCCATGTTTCCAGAGGTGAATTATTCAAACCCCAAGAATCCCTCTCAACACATGGCTATGATGCACCCCCACTACTTCTGCTCGTGGTCAGAGATGCACATATCGTCAGCCACTAAGGGACATGCTCAACTGGTTAAGGTCAAACAACTGACAAGCAAATCTGTGGTATTGGGCAGAATATTTGCTGTAGCCCATCTTTTCGGAGCCCGTCAATCCTCTGAAGCCCCTCTTCGCCATTGGGCTTCAGCCTCGCCATGCATGATGGCTCATTTTTGTGCTGCACATCGGTGGTTAGGTGAGGAATGACGCCCTGGTACTACCTTGTCGCGGTAAGAGAGCTTGAGCCCCTCGAGCGGCGGGGGGCGCTCGATGCTTGTCCCTCCCGTAAGAGGGTGACCAAATGTACCGAAGCGCATGCTGGGTCTTAGGCATACGCGGGATCGAGATGCTGAGTGGGTCATCTCGAAGTAGCAAAAACCCCACCCCGCGGGTTGACCGGCCGGGGCTTCCTGCGGCCTGCGAACCGGCCACCTGGCGCCAGAGGCGAGTGAAGGTCCGTTGCCGAGATCCGTTAACGCGTTGAACGTCGGTAGGCCGTCTCAAGCTGCCCCAGTTGGCTTCGAATAGGGGGCGGTCGTCCGGAATCCGCTGAGGCGTCGAACCGGCAAGCGGCCCAGTTACCTGGCGGCCCCGGTGGCACCGTCCCACCTTAATACACCGGGCGTTGAGGCAAGTGCGTGTAAGGGCGAAGTGTATTCGGGTTCACGTAAGCTCGGAGCGTGGCTACCTGGACGCGTGGCCTGTCCACAAAAGTCGGAGGTCCCGCAATTGTCCGTAGGTAGAACCTCACCATACCCATAGTGGACGGGTGTTAATGTGAGGGTACGTGTTCTGCGATGCGCAGTAACCTCTGCAATAGACAGCCACCTCTTCACCACACCAATAATAGCCGCACTTTGGGATGGTCAGATGGGTCCGGCAAGCGCGCACCCTCCGGCGCATGGTGGCACCGTCCACTTAAAACACCGAGCGTTCGGGTAAGGTTATGATCCGCGCATCGAGGGGACAAGCAGCCAGTCCCGGCGGATGGATTCACCCCCTGGTCGCGTGGCTTTGTCCACGAAAGTCGGGGCCCTGCATGATTCCTTGCTGGTCCGCTCGGGGACATGTAGAAAATCGGCGGTGGCGCTGCCCACCTAAATAACCGGAGCATCCCGGGAGGGGCAATCCTATTCCTAGGGTGAGTGGCACCGACCACTATAACACACCGGCGTCGTGAGCCAGATGACCCCCGCCGCGGTGGACACGCTCTCAGTTCACTTAGGTGGGGAAGCTCTACTCCTCGGCGGGTGGCTGCCGTCTCCACCTTAATACACCGGCACCCCGGGTTCCCTCTCGTCTATGAATTCGGTTGCTGGGCGGGGGACTAGGTCCCGGGGAGGTGACTGCGGTCACCGAACGTAGACGCCCTGGTGCGCGGCCATAAAAAAAATATCTCAAGGTCCCCCGCTGGGGTCTCTGCGGCGCTTGAGTGGGGTCTGCCTCGTAAGCGGCCTGCACACGGGAGTGGCCGGCGTCGAGAGAGCTTCCGACTTCGACCGACCCCTCTTGTGAGCCCCGCCTCCTGCCCCTTATTATCATTATTATTATTATTATTATATTATTATATTATTATTATTATTATTATTATTATTATTATTATTATTACTGAGAAGCTGGCGAGCTAGCAGAATCGTTAGCGCGCCGGGTGAAATGCTTAGCGATATTTCGCCCGTCGCTACGTTCTGAGTTCAAATTCCGCTGAGGTCGACTTTGCCTTTCATTCTTTTGGGGTCGATAAATCGCCCCCACCCCCGCCAAAAAAAAATGAAACAGGCCTTATGCCTACAGCAGAAAGGATTATTATTATTATAATTGAGAAGGTGGCGAGCTGGTAGAATCGTTATCACTCCGAACAAATGCACACCGCCATTTTGTTTGTCTTTACATTCTGAATTGAGTTCAAATTCCACACAGGTAGACTTTACCTTTCATCTTTTCGTGATCGATAAAATAAGTACCAGTTGAGTGCTGTATGTCGATGAAATTCACAAGCTTCCTTCCCCAAAATTTCAGGCCTCGTGCTTACTGTTGAAAGGATCAATGTAGAAGGAAAGGCAAAAATAAGGACGCTCTTACCTCTAGTTGAAATCGGAACAGAATATCCAGCTTCGGTTCACAAGGATCAGCAGAACTCGTTGGTCGTACTTACACGTGTACACTACCGCAATCTCTGACCAGAAACTACTCTACCTCTGAGATTCCTTCCATTCGACTGCTCCCCTCAAAATCCTAACAAAGAAAGACGCTATTCAAACGCCCTGCTTCTTGACATGATATCACTGCTCCTCGCTTTCAGGCCCGACGTTTCCCTTATCTCCTCCACCTACCCTCCAAAATAAAGATCACTGCGCTTCTATCCCATTTCAAAGTTGTCCATCTACCTGGCAGGGTGGCGTACCCTTTGTGATCTTCGCACGGTCATGGAGCTGGCCTCACCCTCTCCTTCGTCATCAGAGGAGCTAACAATCATACGAACATCCAAGATATGACGCGGCGTTCCACCCACTGTTATATTATTCCAAGCGTTAGCAGTCACCCTTCCTTTCTATCACTGAGTTGTGCACCGTGCATTAGGCGGCTTCACCCACACTTTGTCTCTGATCTGAACAGTTGCAAACCCTTCCACTTCTGACATCGACACACTTGGGTGTTTCCATTCGTACTGGAATATGGCTCTTGGCGGGATCGACTTTTCAGCTTGTCTGACCCTGGACATGTTGTATAAAAAAAACCTCAACGGGGGAGATTGGCCTCATCTCAGCCATGGCTTTGACTGTGCGATGGTGATGTCCCCATTTCCATAATGGAGGCGCGTGGCTTAGTGATTAGGGTGTTGGACTCATGATCGTATGATTGTTGTTCCTGGACCGGGCGACGCGTTATGTTCTTGAGCAAAACACTTCATTTCACGTTGCTCCAATCCACTCAACTGGCAAAAATGGATAATCCTGCGGCGGACCGGCGGACCGGCGGACCATCCAGGGGGAGAATTTATACGCCATGGAAACCGTAAAGCCGGCCATTATGTGTCGGCATGACTCGAGAAGATACGTTTACCTTTATTTCCACTGGTCCAGTATGCGGTTCTGAAGAGTCATCTGATGTTCCACCTCTTGATCAGCTTCTTCAGCTACTTCGAACGAAACACCATGCTGTGGTTCATCAACAGCTCATCCACTGGCTCCCTTTCCACGAATACTGTATTCAGTGCCTCTGCAATTTCGGCACAGTCTCCGTCCTGATTTCCCTCCATATCGCTATTCGCCTTGGCCCACAGTCAACCATTGAAAGGTACAGTCTTCCCCGATATACGTTACGTTCATCGCTAGCCTCTTCTAGTCTTCCTCCACGCGAATCTTTCCTGTTTCGTGCACACCCGACGCGGGGTCGAATGACTGGCACCTTTTTCAACTTAGAGCTAGCTTCCGAACACTCTCCCTGGTCACATCAAGGCAACTTTCGTGACCCAAGATAGAGTCCTACCAACTCCCATGGGAGGCATATTATACAGCCTCCTCAGTTTTGGGTCCTCCAGCCGATACGCTGCAGCCACACCACTCAATAGATCATTGGTCACTTCTAGCCAGTGATTTTTACCTTATCTTTTTCTGAGGGCACAAAAACTACTTGCAACTTCAGATCAAACTCAGCAGCTAGCTCTCTCGGGATTCCCAGGCACCGCTTTATCATTTCCGTGGCCTCTTCCATGCAGATCCTCTTCTGGTTGGTAATCACCGATGCCATCCATCCCCGTACTCCAAATCTCGACAGCATGCAGTCTTCATCTCAGCGCTGGGTTCAAACCCTTTAACAGCGTCCAGTTCAGCTACATTGATGTGGTTGTCGTCATCTTTCCTCCTAAGCCACGCTGTGTCTTCCACCTCAACACCTCCCATTTCCAGAATGACTCCTATTGCTATGCTACTCGCGTCACACCACACGATCCCTTTTTCTGTTTCAGGCATATACCAACTGCCTTTCATCGGATCCTTCGCTCTCGCTCTCTTCAAAGCATCTTGCATCATTGTAACAGTCTTCTCTCTCACTTTATCACCCCAGTTCATTCGTTCAACTCACTTCTTGATGTAGCTACATGCCGTTCGGAGCCACCCAGCAACAGGATAGGGTCCCACCAGCTACCCACACATCGAGAACAACTCTCATCTATTCATATCCTTACACAGGTCTGGGATTTGATTTCCTCTCCGAAACACGAACCTATCTGCTTTATCTTTTCGAACCTGTGTCCCAACACCGTTCCTCCTTCTATAACCTCCGATGACTTTGCAGGTGTTTTTTTTTTCATCATTCGAAAGGAAGTTATTGCAACGGGAGTTGTTTCTGTTTCCAGTCTTGATACACTGGTTATCTTTATTTCAATATCTTTACATTTGGATAATCTCCCTATTTCTTTTAGTATTACATTATTGCCTGTTGGAAGTGACTAGGAGATATTTCTTTTACTGGTGGTCCTCGATATTGACAATATCCAAACTATTCTCCTAAACTGTCGTGTCTGTGTGAATTATATCCCAGTTTATAGCCACTTTTTCATTTACTGCGACATTTTAAATTTATGCATATGCTAATACAATCGTCTTTTTTCTCTGTCAGTATTTCACAATGCTAGGTAATTCCAGTTTATGAGAGATCTAGAAACAATGTTTTGTTTTGGGGTTTTTTTTCATAACTTATACATATTCTGTTCTGAATATGAAAAGTAAGTATTCTACATATTCTGCAAATGTATTTTTTTAATTCTACTTCATTATGTTTTTGACAGTTTCTGCTGAAGAAAGCTTTCTTTTTATACTGCACTCAAAAATTATGTTGTCTAAGTTTTAAGCCAAGCATTTCTCACTTAATGTTGTCTTATTTTTGTTTTGTTTTTTATACTTTATCCATTTCTTTTTTGCTCAATTTTGTCGGGTATTAACCATATAGGTGGTTTTCGTACCACCGATTGAGAGTAACATTCTGCAGTCCCAGTTCCAACTTTAGTTTTAGTTTTTTAACAACTTCTGTCGTTGTTCACCATTTTCTTCACAATTATCTGATAAGTCAGCCTCAATTTTATATTTGTCGGCTTCTTTGAAAACGAAATACATCTTTAATAATTTGTAGCTATTTATATTAGTTTCCTATGATTTGAACAAACTATTTTTCTAATCCGACAATAGTTATTTTGCAATAATTTTCTATTGCAGAAGAGCCTCTGTCTTTTTCCCTGGTAAATATATTCTCTTCGTGTCAGTTTTAATGGATGTGTATTCTAAATGCAGTCAAAATGTTACTTGTTTTCCTATCTACTCTATATTTTATTCACTTAATGTCGTATATAATAACGATAAATGATTACTGGAAAATCTTTAAGATTGACTTTTATTACCATATTCTTTGCATTTATCTGTTTCAAGTATCCTTACGTTTTTTCATATACGTATGTTTTACTCTGTCTAGTTCACTTAATTCCCCTGAATTTATAAATCTGTGTCTAAATCTAATTTTCTTATCTCTATTCTTTTGTCATCATATTAGTACTATTTAATAATTTTCCTTATTTTGTTAAGATTATTTCTATAGATATTCTACAGAATTTATAGCCAGCACTGATTTTTGGTACAGCGTTTCGTATCGAGATGTTGCATGTAAACAGACAATGTGATCGAAGATAAAAGTTGGTAATGAGTGAATATGCCATATTTCGTGGGTTCTTGCCCCTTCATTGACACTCATCTAACCCCCAATTGCCTCCGAATGCATTGCTTATATAGCCACCTCATACAACGGTGTTAAGTTATTGGATATACCAATTTACATATTATACGCATTCCTACAAATCTTTGATGTTTACATACCAGCCCCAGCAATGCGTCTAATATGAGGGTGAGTCAAAATGGAATGCCATTTTGTTTAGGACAGGTATAATTACCAACACAGGAACATGTATCATACATCAAACTGAAACTGGTCCTCTGTGGATCATATCCCTACTTCTCAACATAGTCACCGTTTCTCTCAATAGCAATGTTCCACCTTCGAATGAGAGCATGTATCCCTAACCCGTAAAATTCTGTTGACTGTTCTTTGAGCCACTTCTTCACTACAGTTTTCACTTCCTTATCACTGGACTATCATCGTCACTGGACTATCATCTCTTCGGCCCCATGAAAGAGGGTTTGGGAAGCAAACATTATCATTTATCTTCTGCGATAGTGTGTGTAAGAAATTTATGAGCAGGCAGGTCACGTGGGCATTTCTTGGATTTGTTTACCTTGAAGATTAGATGCCCTCACCCCTCCTCTAATGTGCCTTTCCGGTGTAGTTTCTGATTCTTCCAATTACAGACCTGCTGTTGTGTTTCATCGTGTCCTTATTAAATAGTTCAACCAGAAGTGAGGGATTTTATTGTATCGCGCTACCTTCCAATTACACTGTGTAAAAAAATGTTATTTGTTTTGTTTTCTTACTTTTTTTGTCTTTGATCAGCAAGTGGTATTTCCTGTTTGCTTTTATCTGGAAGTCAAAGGAAATGACTACTATTCCCTTCACACTTAGCTTTTGTGACCTGGGTATCAACGTTTCGAAACTGACCTATTTACCGTTACATTTCAGACAGATTCAGCGCTGAGTTGCTGAAGTAGAAATATCATTATAGCAAATATTCTGCTCTATACCATAAATTTGTTTTGTCAGTTGCTTGATCTTAACCCCTTGAGCATGTCCCTTAGTGGCTGGCGATATGTGCATCTTTAATCATGAACAGGAGTAGTAGGGGGAGCATTATAACCATGTGTTGAGAGATATTCTTTGGGAGTTTGAATAAATGTAATAAAAGCAAAGTCTGAAGGAAATATTATTCCAGGAAGAAGCAAATTAGAAATAACAGATGCTACCCAAAGACAAAAATTGTGTTACACAGTGTTATTCTTTTTGTGTTGTTTTGTTTTTGTTATTTGCTTTGATTTTCTGTTTACAAGCATTTGGGCTTTGTTGTGAGATGTTACGGCCTCTTACAACTGCTCAAGTGCTACGCTTCTAGTTCTGAACATTCTCGTCTAAGGTGATCCTTCATTACTCATAACACACACACACACACACACACACACACACACACACACACACACACACACACGAAGAATTTTATGTCTCTTGCTGTTGGTGTTGCATTAATTTCTATTTTATTTCTTATTCGGTTCGTGATAAATTCGTTTTCGATCGGAGACAAACTCTTCCTTTTGTTCAAAGAACGTTTGTCACCTTTTCATAATGGTGGGTTCTCCGTGTTTTAGTCAAGATCTATTATCAGACGTTCTTTTGATTTCGAGTATTCCGTCTTTTTTTATATTATTATATTTCTGAAGTATTTCTCTCTCTCTCTCTCTCTCTCTCCTCTCTCTCTCTCTCTCTCCCTACATCTATTTATTTCTCTCTGTGTCTCTTTTTTTCTATCTTTATCTCTCTCCCTCTCTCTCTCCACCAATCCCTCTCTATTTCTTCTCACCCTTTCTCTTCTTTCCTTCTCCCCTTCTCTCTCTCTCTTTCTTTCTTCTCTCCCTGTCTTTCTGTCTTTTCCGCTCTCTCTCTCTTTCTCTCCCTCTTTTTCTCATTCTCTCTATTCCTCTCTCTCTCCCTTTTTCTACCCTTCTCTCTATCCCCTCTCCCTCTTTCTCCCTCCTCCTCTCCTCCTCCTCTCTATCCCTCTCTATCCCGCCTTCTCCCTCTCTTCCTATCTCCTCTTCTATAGCTCCTTTTCTCCCTCTTTCCCGCTCTTTCCCTCTATCACCTTCTTCCTCTCTTCCTCTCTCCCCCTCTCTTTCTTCCTCTCTCTAACTGTGCACTTACGTCTTTGAGTTCAGTTAGGTTTACTGAAATTCTTATATTTTTGTCTGTGTGTCTGTTTTCACGTTGTTTGCTTGGTTTTCAATATTCCTGTGTGTTTAAGGCGGCAAGCTAGCAGAATCGTAAACCGCGCCGGACAAAATGCTTAGTCGCATTTCGTCCGTCTTTACCACCTATGTTCAAATTCCATCGAGCTCAACTTCGCCTTCCATCCTTTCGAAGTCGATAAAGTACCAGTTGAGCATTGCTGTCCTTGTACTAAAATTTGAACCCAATATTCTTTTCTACTACAGCCAGAAGGCCCGAAAATTTGGAGAAGAGGGCCAGTCGATTAGATCGACCCCAGTACGCAACTGGTACTTAATTTTTCTACCCAGAAGGGATGAAACGCAAAGTCGACCTCGGCGGAATTTGAACTCAGAACGTAAAGACAGACAGAATACCTATTTCTTTACTACCCACAAGGGGCTAAACACAGAGGGAACAAACAAGGACAGACAGACGGATTAAGTCGATTATATCGACCCCAGTGCGTAACTAGTACTTAATTTATCGACCCCGAAAGGATGAAAGGCAAAGTCGACCTCGGCGGAATTTGAACTCAGAACGTAACGGCAGACGAAATACGGCTACGCATTTCGCCCGGGGTGCTAACGTTTCTGCCAGCTCGCCGCCTTTGAAACCAATATTCATGTATGTGTTGACCCGAGTGATCATCGACTTTCCTTCGAAAGTATTCGCTGCACGAATTATTTCATTGAACCAGCTGCTATCTGTTGTAACCAGATTTAAATCTGCCTTGTCCAGATTTAAATCTGCTTTGTCCAGATAAAAATCTGCCTTGTCCAGATTAGCTCGTTTTACTATCGTTGCTATTTTATCGTTAATCTCTACCCTTGCGAGGTATTTTCATTGAGCTACAATAGAATCTTTTGTTAATTTTTTATTTATTAACTTCTTTCACCTTTAGATTTATTGTGCTCGACTTCCTATCTTTAAAATGTTTTGTTCTTGAAACTTGTTCATGTTCCTCTTTATACATATTTCTCAATGCTTTCTTTTGCTTCGGTTTTTATTTACCAGTATACTGTCGATGTTTCTGGCGTTTGATTTTTAATGTGTGTTTTATTATTCCCTTTATTTACCACGTGTGAGGTCTATTCTCGTAACTTACATTCTCGATATATTTATTTTCGCCGTTTGCTCTATGTTTTAAATTTCGTGTTTCTTATGTAATCTTTCTTTTAAATGTTAGAATATATATATATATACTTTATTTAAAGCAGCAGAAAATTCAACAAAACCTGTTACTCTGAGTTTCCCGTTGCCGTTCATCGGACAACGGCAACGGAAAACTCAGAGTAACAGGTTTTGTTGAATTTTTATGCTGCTTTAAATAAAGCATATTACTCTACCACTGGTATTTGAGTACTCCTTTTTCCACCTTGTTTCACATTTATGTGTTTACTCCGGTATATATATATATATATATATATATATATATGCAAAATACTTCATAAGCTCTCTGTTGGTGCACCAAGCTAACAATATTAGTTAGATTAGTAAAGAACTCCGAGTAATCGTGTGGTAGGTTTCCAAGTTATGGTTCATCATAATTCTATTTTGTAAATCCGTGGATGGGCACCAGATAAACTGGTTTTTACAGAGTGATATATAAGAAACAAATTTAAAATAATGATCATTACATATAATTCCTCTATAAGAACAAATCTGGCTTACATCTGTTTCCAGTAATCATTATAGGTACATTACTGATAGGTTTACTCATTTGATCAGTGGATCATTTGAGGTGAATTGAACAACCTAAGAAAATTAATGCTACTTTCGTCAGAGACATTTCTGGAAATATACATGTATGTATGTATGTATGTATGTATGTATGTATGTATGTATGTATGTATGTATGTTGTATGTATGTATGTATGTATGTATGTATGTATGTATGTATGTATGTATGTATGTATGTATGTATGAATGTATGTATGTGCTAAACCTCGCTAAGATAAATATTTCAATTACCTGAAGATTGACTGTAACCATAACTCGAATTATTACAAATTGTACAGTCATGAAACGATCGTAGTGTTTTACTCTTTATCTTTTATTAAACTTTTAATACTTTTAATATATATTTAAAATAATATATATTAATTAATTTTATGTATTGGCTTATGTTTTTCATTGTTTGATTTGCCTAATAGTGGTTTTATCTCTAATTTAATATATATATAATATATATATATATATATATGTATATATATATATATATATATATATATATATATATGATGATCACTAGCCACTACACACATTTTTTTCTCCTTGTTTCTTTCTGTGGAAGAGCGTAGGCTCGAAACGTTAAGACTTTTTCAATTCCCGACCGTTATACTAATACATCTGTTTGTTTTCTACACCACCTGTCTTCGTCTTTTGTTATTTTGTTTTTGTAAAATATCCTTATATATATATGTATGTATGTATGTATATGCATATGTATTTATATATATATATATATATATATATATATATATATATATATATATATATATATATATATATATAATATATGTATAGTATATAGTATATATATATATATATATATTATATGATAGAGCAATAGCCACTACACACATTTTCTCTCCTTGTTTCTTTCTGTGGAAGAGCGTAGGCTCGAAACGTTAAAGACTTTTTCAATCCCGACCGTGATACTAATACATCTGTTTGTTTTCTACACCACCTGTTTCGTCTTTTGTTATTGTTTTTTGTAAAAATACCTATATATATATGTATGTATGTATGTATATGCATATGTCTGTTATATATATATATATATATATTAATATATATATTATATATATATATATATATTATATATATATATATATATATATATATATCAGTACTTGACCCTAAATAAAAAATAAGCCTTGAGTTTGATTTGTTCGACTAAACCCTTCAAAACGGTCCCTCAGCGTTGCAGCAATCCAATGACTACAACAAATAATAGAAAAAATATATATATTTCCTTTTTTTAATAATAAAATTTTTAAATGGCATCAAGTGGCGAAAAACAGAGAGTAGTAAGGGAAAATGGGAGAATGGGGAGTAAAGAAGAGAAAACACTCCTCTTCATTATGCGAAATGTAAAAGCTCTCGAGTAGGACTCAAAGTCTGTTAAGAAAATATTAACAACAGCTAAGTAAACACTTGGTATCATCGTCAAGTCTGACCATGGCAACAACAGTAACACCTCTGCTGTCACCGACATCGATGGCGGTAGCATTGAAATTAGTGCAAACGTAATAAGAGACAACAGCCGGATCGGCTGCTAGCGACAGCGCCCACCACCACTACCACCGCCGCCGCCATTACTATTCTACAACCGAAAAGCGTCTCGTTTTTTTTAACCCCATTATTTCAACAGTCGGGACTTCTACAAACTACAAGGCAATATCGTTCCTGAAAAAAAAAAATATTAAGATGATGAGCCGACAGAATCGTTAACACGCCGGGCAGAATGCTTAGCGACATTTTGCTTATCTTTACATTCTGAGTTCGAATTCCGCCGAGGTCGACTTTGCCTCTCATCTTTTCGGGGTCGATTAAATAAGTACCAGTTACGCACTGGGGTCGATATAATCGACTTAATCCATTTGTCTGTCCTTGTTTGTCCTCTCTGTGCTTATCCCCTTGTGGGTAGTAAAGAAATAGGTATTTCAGCTGCCGCTACGTTCTGAGTTGAAATTCCGCCGAGATTGACTTTGCCTTTTATTTTTTCAGGGTCAATAAAATAAGTGTCAGTTGAGCACTGGAGTCGATGTAATCGATTTATCCTCTCCCCCGGAATTGCTAGCCTTGTGCCCCAATTTGAAATCAATATTGTTCCTCAATATTGTTCCTCAAAGTAAGACGATTAGCTAGCGGAATAGTTAGCACGTCGACCAAAATGCTTAGCGGCATTGCGTCCGTTTTTACGTTTTGAGTTCAAATATAGCCGAGGTCGACTTCGACTTTTATCTTTCCGAGGTCGATAAAATAATACCAGTCGAGTACATGGGTTGATGTAATCGACTTAACCGCCCCGTTCCTTGAAATTGCTGGCCTTGTGCCGTTCTTCAAAGTAACACAGTTGAGATTGGAGCATTCACTTGCAAAAATAATTGAAAAGATTATTCTTTACCAATGTGTGAACAGAAAAACTCTGTTCCAGTGCGAGAGGGATTATCAAAAAATTGTGGATTCTATGTCATATCACAAAGGAAAAGCAATATGAACATTTTCAGTGAAAACTGAGAAACAAACACGCTCTTCCGAGGAGTATTTGTTTATTTCCGATGCTCTCTGTGTGACGGCGAGTAATTAGCGAGGCATTCAGCAGTGTAAAAACGTTAATTTCGATGACGTCAGTTGTCTCCCCTACGAGCGAATCTCAAACGTCTCACACATAAGTGTCTCTGTTAGTATCCTTCATTAAAATCTAATTCCTTTATATGGTTTCCATACATAGGAACTGAAACCAGTAAGTGATATTTTACGTGGTCTCCTGACTAACTAGAAATGGTAGACGAATAATCCTACTTAAATATTAAAATAATGTAGTCAAAACTACGCAATAAGGAAAAGACGAGACGTTCATGGCTGGAACACTCTTGATCATAGATCTGCTCAGACAGAGCTAATATTGGGTTAAATAACAATATCAACATCCTAATATAAAATCTAAATACGAAAATCTATATTTAAACTGTATAAAAACAACACAGAACCGTAAGTCTAATAAAATATCTGACATAGGTTGTAAATGATTTTTGTTGTTAATAAGATTGTAATATTTCAGACTTTAAACCATAACTTCAGACATAAAAAATAACGTTCAATATTTACAGTTTACTCAACGTTATGGTACAAAGAGAAGGGGAATTGACGAAGTTGTTAGAATGTCGGCGAACTGGCAGAAACTTTAGCACGCCGGGCGAAATGCGTAGCCGTACTTCGTCTGCCGTTACGTTCTGAGTTCAAATTCCACCAAGGTCGACTTCGCCTATCATCCTTTCGGGGTCGATAAATTAAGTACCAGTTACGCACTGGGGTCGATATAATCGACTTAATCCGTCTGTCTGTCCTTGTTTGTCCCCTCTATGTTTAGCCCCTTGTGGGTAGTAAAGAAATAAGAAACGTTAGCACGCCGGACGAAATGCTTAGTGGTATTTCGTCTGTCGTTACGTTCTGAGTTCAAATTCCGCCGAGGACGACTTTGCCTTTCATCTTTTCGGGGTCAATAAATTAAGTACCAGTTACGCACTGGGGTCGATATAATCGACTTGATCCGTTTGTCTGTCCTTGTTTGTCCTCTCTGTGTTTAGACCCTTGTGGGTAGTAAAGAAATAGGTATTTCGTCTGCCGTTACGTTCTGAGTTCAAATTCTGCCGAGGTCGACTTTGCCTTTCATCCTTTCGGGGTCGATTAAATAAGTACCAGTTACGCACTGGGGTCGATATAATTGACTTAATCCGTTTGTCTGTCCTTGTTTGTCCGCTCTATGTTTAGCCCCTTCTGGGCAATAAAGAAATAAGAAACGTTAGCACGCCGGACGAAATGCTTAGCGATATTTCGTCTGTCGTTACGTTGTGAGTTCAAATTCCGCCGAGGTCGACTTGGCCTTTCATCCTTTCGGGATCGATTAAATAAGTACCAGATACGCATTGGGGTCGATACAATCGACTTAATCCGTTTGTCTGTCCTTGTTTGTCCTCTCTGTGTTTAGCCCCTTGTGGGTAGTAAAGAAATAGGTATTTATTTCCGCATTTTGAATAAAAATAAAATCCCGTCTTAGTTTCAGGAGACGGGGGTAATGCTGAAAAACAAGTTGTGTAAAAAGATTTGTGGGATCTCATACATTTTGTGCCTATGCATTTCTGGACTTTATTTTTTTACCCCTCATTTTCACCATTTTCCTGGAAACTTTCTTTGTGTGTGAGCCCGCCAAAATGGATGAGCTCGCACACATGCATACTGACACACGTCACAAGATGAAATTATGATGTGTGTCAGTATTTACGTGTGCAAGCCTATCAATTTCTTTACATATTAAATTCCGATAAAATCGTAATCTACATCATCTGAAAAATATTTATAGAAAATTCGTTACAAAATGGCCATTTTGCTAGAAGTTAAGAGGAAACAAACTCGACTCATGTGAATTTTTCAAAGCTTCTCTCTCCATCTTCGGAGAAAACTATTTATAACAAATTCCGATATAATCAGATTCTGGTCCATCTGAAGCATATTTGTAAAAGAATGTCATTAATAAATATCCATTTTTCTGGATTTTATGAGGAAACAAAGTTGGTGAAGCACGTTTGTATAGATATGTTCAACGTGTCTTCCCTCATATCTATATTTTACAGAGATTTTTAACAAAAGCATTCCACTACTATTCTTTCGTATTGTGGTAGATCTGACCTTTCCATTATTGAAACTTCTAAGGTGCTTAAATTCAAGATTGCTCTTTCTGCGAATTGTATTGTTTTTATGTTTTGTCCACAACATTATTCTCTATGGGAAGATGGCATTCCAATCTCATTTCCAGACATCTCATATAGCGTATGTATGGGTGGAAGGATGCATGTGTGAATGGATGGATGGATGGTTGCTTGGATTGATGGATGGATGGATGGCTGACTGGTTGGATGGATGGATGGATGGATGGATGATGGATGGATAGCTGAATGGTTGGATGGATGACTGATGGATGGATAGATGGATGGATTGATGGATGTATGTATGGATGGATGGATGGATGGATGGCTGATGGATGGATGGATGGCTGACTGGTTGGATGGATGACTGATGGCTGATTGGCTGGCTGACTGGATGGATGGATGATGGATGGATAGCTGAATGGTTGGATGGATGACTGATGGATGGATGGATTCATGGATGGATGGATGGATGGATGGATGACTGGTTGGATGGATGGCTGATGGCTGACTGGCTGGATGGGTGGATGGCTGATGGATGGATGATGGATGGATGATGGATGGATAGCTGAATGGTTGGATGGATGACTGATGGATGGATGGATAGATGGATGGCTGACTGGTTGGTTGGATGGATGGGTAGATGGATGGATGGATGATGGATGGATAACTGAATGGTTGGATGGATGACTGATGGATGGATGGATGGATTGATGGATGGATGGATGGATGGATGGCTGATGGATGGATGGCTGACTGGTTGGATGGATGGCTGATGGCTGACTGGCTGGACGGATGATGGATGGCTAGCTGGATGGATAGCTGAACGGTTGGATGGATGGCTGATGGATGGATGGATTGATGGATGGATGGATGGATGGATGGTTGGATGGTTGGATGGATGGATGGATGGATGGATGGATGGATGGATGGATAGATGGATGGATGGATGGATGGCTGACTTGTTGGGTGGATGGTTGATGGCTGACTAGCTGGATGGCTAGATGGAAGGATGTCTGTATGGCTGGATGGCTGGATGGATAGACGGATGTATGGATGTGCCGAAACGTAGAAATATTCGGGTTGGTGTCCGAGGTTGCAGTAAACCCACCGGGAATGTGGAACCCCTGGTCTTTGTGAAGACACCTCTCTAGGAAAAGGCTAGCTCGTATATTAAACCCGCTGCTCTACAGAGCCAAATATCTCACATTTTGCTTATTGCCAGTGAGAGTCGTTGTGTTGCTGAGCAAATCGCACTCGACTTAGAACACTTGCACGAACATTGTTGACACATCTGTTGGCGATGGTCAGACTCGTCAAACGAGTAGGCAGCCATCACTTTTGTATGTATGTATGTATGTATGTATGTATGTACGTATGTATGTATGTATGTATGTATGCATGCATGTATGTATGTATGCATGCATGCATGTATGTATATGTATGCATGCATGTATGTATGTATGTATGCATGCATGCATGTATGTATATATGTATGTATATGTATGTATGTATGTATGTATGTATGTATGCATGCATGCATGCATGTATGTATATATGTATGTATGTATATGTATGTATGTATGTATGGATGGATGGATGGATGTATTATGTATGCATGCATGCATGTATGTATATATGTATGTATATATGTATGTATGTATGTATGTATGTATGTATGTATGTATGTATGTGTGTGTGTGTGTATGTATGTATGATGTATGTATGCATGCATGCATGTATGTATGTATGTATGTATGTATGTATGTATGTATGTATGTATGTATGTATGTATGAAAGGTGAATACCTACGTGCTTCCATACACACATAAATATCAACATAAATTTTTGCGAAAAATGTAATTGATATTTTTATGTGTATCCCCTCTTTTACGGTACGTCGCCATCCACGGTTGCCGGCAACTGCCTCCCAACCACTAATATTGATGTTGCAGGCCTTCATGTCCCTTTTGCAAACATCCTTGTAACGTAAGTAGTCTAGTCCGGCTTTTACATTTCATGTATTAGAACATGAATTGTAAAAGCCGGACTAGACTACTTTATGCGCAACTCCATTGTCTCCCGAGACAAAAAGGATGCCAACAACAATGTATGTATGTATGTATTATGAAAGGTGAATACCTACGTGCTTCCATACACAAATAAATATCAACATAAATTTTTGCGAAAAATGTAATTGGTATTTCCGTACACATTCTAACGGCCAGCTTTAAAATTAGCGTTGTTTAGTCATAAAACTACATCGGTTTACGATCTTCGACATAAAAATCTACGTTTCAATAAGAAAATCTATGTTCTTCAAAACCTGTAAATTTTAATAGCTAGTATAAAACACATAAACACAAAAAACAAACATACTGAAACACATTCGTTTACATATATGGAGAAACACAGAACACACATACACACACACACACACACGCACACACACTTATAAATATATATAAATATATGTGTGTGTGTGTGTGTGTGTGTGTGTGTGTGTGTCACATATAACGTTCAGACTTCCCGATGAGTACAATTGAGTAACATCAATTGCAAGAAACCTTTGGTTATGAGGAAATATTATGGTTTACCAAAATACGATCACGTGCGTGTGTGTGTGTATGTGTGTTTGTTTGTATGTGTGTGTGTGCACGTGCGTGCGTGCGCTCGTGCGTGTATGTGTGTGCGTGCGCGTGTGAATGTGTGTGTGTGTGTGTGTACCGTATATGCCTGCATTACTGGTATATAAACCGAGGGCAATGTGTAAGCAGGGTGGACGAAATGCTTAGCTGTATTTCGTCCATTGCTAGGTTCTGAGTTCAAATTCCGCCGAGGTCGATTTTGCCTTTCATCCTTTCGGGGTCGATAAATAAAGTACCGGTGAAATATTAAGGTCGATGTAATTGACTAGTCACTCCCCCAAAATTTCAGGCCTTGTGCTTATAGTAGAAGGTTTATTATCATTATTATTATTATTATTATTATTATTATTATTATTATTATTATTATTATTATTATTATTTAGACAGCAAGCTGGCAGAATCAGTACTGCATTGGATAAAATGCTTTGCATCTCTTCTGGCTTTATGTTCTGAATTCAAATGCTGCCAAGGTCGGCCTTGCGTTTCATCATTTCGGGATCGATAAAATAAGTAGCAGTTGAGCACTGGTGTCGATGTAATTGACTTCCCCCTCTCCCCCAAATTACTGACGTTGTGCCAAAATTTAAAACCAATATTATCGGGTGAAAAAATTTGGATTCTCTTCGAAATATTCAATTAATTATGGAGATGTACTTGCATAGCAAGTGATTTGATCTGAGATCGTGTGCTGAATCGAAAACAATTGCAGCGTGGAAGGTGTTTGTAAGCCATTTAAGAAACACACAAAAGCCGTTAGATTCACTTCAACATTTAAGTTAAACTTGTCAAAATATTTTCGTCGCGGTCTTAAAACGACGAAAATACTTTGACAAATTAAATTTAAATGTCTAACGACTTTTGTA
>NW_021835757.1:27500-35000 GCF_006345805.1 Octopus sinensis
AATTTTTTTTTCATTTCATCATTCACGAAATACATTCTAGTATATAATATTTCTGTCGAAGTATTGATATGTGTGTCCTTGCATCTATGTCCTTTTGGTTTTATTTTTAACATTTCTCCCAAATGGAGAAAGAACCGTTAGTTTTTAACCCCAGAATTACTGAAATGTAGGAACATCAGCCAACATCGCAAGGTATTTTATCCGACCGGAATGAAACAATTGGGCACAGCTATTTGGATTAGCTCATTTGGCATGGGTTCCTTTTGTGTTGATCTAAGCCACAAGTTCTTAGACCTACCTCTCCTTCTATATCCATCCGGATTCCACTGTAAAGCACTTTTCGCTACATTTGGTGTGTCTTTTCTAATTGTGCTACCAATCCACTTCCATTTTTTCTTAAATATTTGCTCCTTAATCGAAACTTGATTTGTTCTTTGCTATAGCTCCATATTGCTTATGTGTTCGGGCCATCTAATTTTAAGTATACTACGCAAGCATCTCTTGATGAATGATTGTATTTGCTTATTTGACTTCACTGTTGTTCGCCATGTCTCAGCCCCATACAATAACACTGCTTGGAGAAACATTAAAATGATTGATGTCAAATAAGTCAACGCCAAATAGGCGGCGTCAAAATGGCTGTGCTAAAACCTCTCTTATCCATAGCCGACAGCTCTAACGTTTCAGCGAGTTCATTACCTTGCATTACTGATTATTTTCACCAATCCACTGCCCTGCCCTGCAACGCTAACAGTATCGATCATGATAATTTACAAACAATCCAATCTTTTTTTCAATGTTTATATTAGTATTTTTATTTATTACTAGCAGTATCGCCCGGCGTTGCTCGGGTTTGTAAGGGAAATAACTATAAAGCATTTTTAGAGAGTTATAGCCAAAAAATAGCAAAAAAATGTATTAAAAATGGAAAAAAATGATGGTAAATTTTTTTTAAATCGTTGACTCATCATAGGCATTTTTAGAGCGTTACTTCCCTTAGCGAAAAAATGCATTAAAATGGAAAAAAATTATGGTAAATTATTTTTAAATCGTAGACTCATCGTAGACGCGCGCTAATACCCAGAAGGGCTCGATAGAATCACAACTATAAGATACCCGGTTTGGTTAAACTGCACCGCAAAATGTGGGAGTAGTTCGGAATCTAAATCGTAGGAGACAGACACACAACCTTACTTTTATATATAAAGATATAAAGATTTTATATATTTATAATCTATATACTTATTTCATATATTTATTGTTTCCATTTTGTTTGGTGTGCTGTCACAATCGTTAGAACACCGGACAAAATGCTTAGCGGCATTTTGTCCATACGTTCTAAATTCAAATCCAACTAAGGTTGACTTTGCTTTTCATCCTTTCGGGGTCGATTAAATAAGTGCCGGTTAAGTACCGGGATCGATTAATCGATTACCCTTCTCCCTCAAAATTACAGGCCTTGTGCCTATAACAAAAAGAATATATTCAATTAATTTTTTTTTTTTTTCCTTTCAGGTTTGGGTTATGCAATGGTCCTCTGCTCATTCTTTATAACCATCTACTATAATGTCATTATCACCTACTGTTTCACATATCTTTTTGCTTCCATGACCAGCACGCTCCCATACGCTAGCTGTAACAAAGAATATAGTTCACCGGAGTGTTTTGACGGAATCAGTTAAGTAACAAAATATATCTGCTTTCTTCATGCATTTTACTTCTCTTTTATTTACGTTTACGTCTGTTTTACTCTGAACCAATTAACAGACTCTCAAACCCCGCAGGAGAAATTTAGCTTGGTTACGAAGTTTCCAAAAAGTTCATTTACTCCCTTAATGCTTATCTAATGTTTCTCACGCACAAAGGTACCCTTAATACCAATCCCTTGTAGAATCAGAGTGACACAGTGCTATACAGCTAGAAGTTTCACTTACAGGAGAAATCCATCTGGTGGGCTTCCACGCAGTTTCCATTTGCCAAGTTTGATTTTCAAGATTTGGTTCACCCGAGACGTCACAGAGTAGGCTTGATTTTAAGAACTCGAGATTAAGAAACGATATCCAGTTACTTTTCAGCTTTTTAGGATCGATAAAATAAGTTCAGCACAGGGGGTGATATAATCGACTTGCCCTTCTCCCAAATTTCAGGCCTTGAACCAAATGTAGAAAGAATTATTAATCTTTTTAAATGAACCCTCAATGGTTAATAAAGGAAAGATTATTATTATTATTATTATTATTATTTTATTATTATTATTATAATTATTATATTATTATTATTATTATTATTATTATTATTAGGGTGGCGAGCTGGCAGAATCGTTAGCACGCCCAGCGAAATGCTTAGCAGTATTTCGTCTACCGCTACATTTTGAGTTCAAATTCCACCGGAGTCGACTTTACCTTTCGTTAAGTACCAGTGAAACACCGGGGTCGATGTAATCAACTAGTCCCCTTCCCCCAATTTCAGGCTTTGTGCTTATAGTAGAAAAGGTTACTATTATTATGTTTTTTCCTTCTTTCTTCAAATTTTCTTCCGTTTCTCGCCGAGTGTTTTCCATACACCTAGGGCAGAGAAGGGCATTGTATGCATTTCCAGATTACACGCGCAAAAATTCAAAGATAAAATATGTATTTAAAAATTAATAACTAAATAAATTCATGGATGGATGTTATCATTATATTATTATTATTATTATTATTATTATTATTATTATTATTATTATTATTATTATTATTATTATTATTATTATTATTATTATTATTATTCAGTAGTCTTCTTTTTATCATGTGCTTTCATTGCACTACCGAGTACAGCTCTGTGTGCCTTGGGTACGTGCTGTGGTTTGTTGTCTTATTTCCATGGCGTGCGGTGCCTAGTAGTGCTATTTTCTGTGTTATACATACTCGTTAGTCCTGGTCTTTTTGTTATGTATTTGTCTGAATATTGTTTTATCATACCTAATGCGCCAACGATGATAGACTCCACTTTCGAGTTACCTCTATCTCTAGGTTTTTGTATTTTGAAAGTTTCTCTGTTTCTTTTAGAAACATTATCATTTGTTGGTATTGATACATCGATTACAAAGCAACTTTTTTCTTGGTGATCTCTGACAACTATATTCGGCCTATTGGCTTTAATTTCTCTCTCTCTCTCTCTCTCTCTCTCTCTCTCTCTCTCTCTCTCTCTCTCTCTCTCTCTCTCTCTCTCTCTGTATTGGTATATCCCAGAGTATGGTTGCTTTCTCATTTTCTGTGATCTTTTCTGGCGTATACTTATACTATCTTTTTTCTGTTGTTATTCCATAGTGTTAGCATAGCTTCCAGTGTATGTAGGTCCCAACTTTGTCGTGTCTGTGAATATATTCCTTCTTAGCCAGGACTGGGCAGTCAGAGACAATGATTTATTAGCTTAAGTAAGGAAGACCAAAGTGGTATTAACGTACACGAAGTAGTCTTCGCTGGGAGTTATGGTTTTGTTCAGTATGATATCGGTTTCCGTTGAATTCATATTTTCGCCGCTGTTTAGTAACGTTTCATTACCTGTGAATGATAATAAAAAAGAAATAATAATAATAATAATAATAATAATAATAATAATAATAATAATAATAATAATATAATAATATTGGATTTACCAAAGAAATACAAGTAACTGCAGTTACTTGTATTTCTTTTCATTACATGTTTTTGGTAATTTCTGGTGGGGAGGCTTTTTTCTTGTGCTGCAGTTAAAATCTTTCAGTCTCTGCTTTGAGTCCTGACCTTCTCAGCCATTGCTGGGATTTTGCTTTGTCTATTTCTTTTCTGTTTAGTGTAACCCAGTATTTGCCATGAAAGGACTTTTCTTGCTATCGTTTTATCATGATCCCTTGCTGTTCCAGTTTTGGTTTGGCTTTCAGTTGTTTTACAGCTTTTGTTGTTTCTTCTTTTTCATCATATTTTCTTCATATGATTTCTTTTTGTATTTGTTAGCTTCCTTCAAAACTGAATCCAGTTTTTTTTTGTTTTGTTCGTGTTTTGTGGCTATTTGTATTTGTTTTCCTTGCTTCTGAAGTAGGTATTTCTGTAGACCTGTGGTGGTTGGGTGATTATTTTGTAATAGTTTTTAGCTGTATAAGGCCTCTGTTACCTTCTATAGGTTGAATATAACATTTCTATGTCAGATTTTGCGTGATGCATCCTAAATCCAGCCATTATTTTTCTTGTTTCCTGTCTGTTTTTGATTAGTTCACTTACAGTCCAGTTAAGAATATTGTACCTGTAACTTATAACTGGGATAGCTAGAGTGTTGATACCTCTTATTTTGTTTCTCGTACTGAGATCTGTTTTCAGTATTAATCTGATTCGTCTATAGTATTCTTTCATTTGTGTGTGTTGTATCGTGTCTAGTTCATTGATTCCTAAGTATGCCTGGCTTTGGTCCAATTCTCTTATTTCTGTACCTAGTGTGATGTTGTTACTCTTAACTAGTTTTCTTCTTTTCTAATTTGCTTTGGCACATTTTTCTAAGCCGAATTTCATGTTTATTTCTTTGGTAAATCCATTATTATTATTATTATCATTATTATTATTATTATTATTATTATTATTAGTAGTAGTAGTAGTAGTAGTAGTAGTAGTAGTAGTAGTACTACTACTACTACTACCTACTACTATTACTATTATTACTATTACTATTACCATCATCATCATCATCATCATCATCATCATTATTATTATTATTATTATTATTATTATTATTATTATTATTTCTTTTTTTATTATCATTCACAGGTAATGAAACGTTACTAAACAGCGGCGAAAATATGAATTCATCAACAGAAACCGATATCATACTGAACAAAACCATAACTCCCAGTGAAGACTACTTCGTGTATGTTAATACCACTTTGGTCTTCCTTACTTAAGCTAAATGCCTCCCTCAGATAATCAGTAGTGAACTGAGTCATTGAAGTGTCAAACTGATCTTAGATAAGGCGAAATTTGGTAGAAGTATCACTATATTCGGGTATTTTGGGTATGCTGTTATTTTGAAAATACCGCACGATGTGACGACCGTGCTGTGCATGGTTACGGATTGCCCTTTGGCAAGGTATAACACCCGTTCAGTCACCCTGCCAAGGATACAGCGAAGTCATTGGACTGCCGCATGACGGATTGTGAAGAGGTGGCAGTAGAGCTCAACTGAGCCAATCGTGCTTCTTACATTGATTCTGTGTGGAGGAATCCTAGAAGATCAACAGTCAGAATCGCCAAGATCTTATCAAGAGAGTAATTGCAATACATCTATAGGGGTGGCGTCCATGGTTGTACAACCATCTAATGAAAGATTCGCTATGACTCAAGCTACCACTTCAAGTGCATAGTAATGGAACTGGATAACGAGTCATGGGAATCCGTGAACTGCGAAAATAAATCACTGTATAATTGGTGGGTGCTATGTTAGGTTTCATCATGAGTTTGAATTTCAGCATCTTGTGAATCCATCTACAGCAGAAACAGAATAGACAGTACAGAGCAGGGATATTTGGAACTATGTTGGACAATAATATACTGGACAGTGTGGTGGGTACAGAGATAAAGTGGACTGTAGAGGTCTGAAACACACTTGGTAATAGTGGACGGAGGCAGAGAAGGTAGTGGAAATGAGAAAAAGAATTGACAATGTAAACAAGACTAAGCAAGCTAAAGGAGGAGAAAATAATGGAAAACAGAGCCAGTGGGAAAATGGAGGACAGAAACATAGTGGTCAGCGGGGTATAGCGGCCTATAGTACAGTAGAGCAAAGAACTGGTTAGATAGTGAGACAAGGATGGATAAGAACAGGTTGGATTATAGAAGAAACAGAATGGACAATGAGAGACAACAATAGACTGGATAGAGAACTGAGACAGGCGAGATATTGGGAAACAAAAACAAGCTGGACCGATGAGCATAGGCCTAAGGAGGGCAATGGAAGACAAGAGAGGGAAGAGTAGTGAAGAGGAGTGGAGCAACAAGCAAATTTGGTGATAGAAGACAGGAACAGAGCGGAGCGTGGTGAGCAGGACTACAGAAAACAGAGGAGGACAGAAGTAGATTGGATGAGGGACTGAAACAGACAAATAGATTGACGAGCAAAGTAAATTCAAATTGCTCAGGCTGTCGAACAACAGTCTGAGAATTCAAATATACGTACTTATATATATATTATATATATATATATATATATATATATATAATATATATATATACGTCACTAAAGTGAACAAGGACACTAATCAGCATCAAATCAACATACGATTTCAACGGAAAATCTTATAAGCTGACAAGACGAGACGAGTTTAACCCTAGGCGCGGTGAGGGCCACTGATGTGCGTTAAGATGAGTTAAGCATCAGAATACGAAATCATCGGTGATCTGGCTCTATCTGCTATCATTGTCAAGTGTCTTGACTCTGCGTGCTTTATCTTCGATACTTTGGCAACAGTCCGGATACTTATTGATCATACCTTGTATACACACTAAAATGCAGTATTTATTCCCAGAAACGGAGAACAGGAAAAACACACAAACTGAAGCTCATCCCATGTCAGTTATGTTATCAACCAAAAAATCAACACAATTTCGACCCCTTATCGATAATATTGTTCAATTAGGTGGCGTCAACGGCAAGCATGAAGAGCAGAAAGGGCCGAGTACAGAAAGTATATATAATATATATATATATATAATATATATATATATATATATATATATATATATATTATATATATATATTATATATATATATATATATATATATAGAAAGGCGAGGACAGAAAGTATATATATATATATATAGATATATATATATATATATATATATATATATATACACACTTAGTGCAAGTTTTGAAGAATGTAGTTCGATTTTAACAGTTATTTTTTCAAACTTATAATGTAAGTAGAAAGGAGCATATTCGGCACATTTTGCTTTATGAGTTCAATAAAGGCAACAACACAACGGAAAATGTGAGGAGTATTAATGCAATATATATGGGAATCGGACAATAAGCGGAAGCCAGTGTCAACGGTGGTTCCAGAAATTCCTAGCCTACAAAACTAGCCTCAATCTGGAAGATTTGCAGAGCTCGACGAGGACGTCCTGCAAACCCTGGTGGAACAAAATCTCATCGTAACTGTTGAGGAACTAGCAGAGGAGCTTGGATTTGGTCATTCAACCATTCATCGAAACCTGCATGCCATCGGAAAAGTCAGCAAATTGGGTCAATAGGTTCCTCACAAACTTTCTTAGTCTAATCGCACGCAGAGAATGAATACGTGCTGTTCTTTGCTGTTACTTCTCAGGAATAAACCGTTTTTGGACCGAATAGTGACTAGTGACAAGAAATGGGTTCTCTATAAAAAGGTCAAGCGCCGAAGATAGTAGATAGAAAAAGGAAAAACATCGGCACCTCTGGCTAAAGAAAGTCTTCACCCACGTAAGGTTTTGTTATCTGTTTGGTGGGATATGAAA
>NW_021835758.1:0-22500 GCF_006345805.1 Octopus sinensis
GTCGGCTGCGTATTATGCTGGTCTCGTTGTTACGTATGACGACCATGTTGCACCAGTTGTAATGAATGGTGTTTACCTGTCATAACATTGCACTCTTAATACGACGAGTCAAAAGGCATTTGTACACATGAAGTCACAAGGTGAAGGTCACGTGTCAGAACCTCTCCCGTGGTTTCGCTTCACAGACAATATTTCACCTTAAACTTATCTGAAACACTATCTCTCTCACTCGTTACACCGCCTTCATTCCTCCCTCTTTCTCTCCGTTTCCCTCTTTCTCTGTCTGTCTGTCTGCCTCTCTCGCTCTCTCTCTCTCTCCTCTCTCGCCCTCTCTCCCTCTTATGCTTTACCTCCTACTCCACTTCTGCTTCCTCCATTTTTTATTAATTCTCTTTTCTGTCTGCCGTCTTCTCTTTGACCTCTTCCACTCACTTTCATTCATCCTGTCTCTCTCCCTCTCTCCCCCCTCTCTCTCTCTCTGACAACCATTTCACTCCCACCTCTCTCCTTCTCTCTATTCTTTGCTTACTTATGTTCTGTCACCTCCTACTTCCTCTGGCTTTTTCCCCTTTCTCTTTCCCTCCCTCTTTCATCACTTTCTCTCTAGTTCTCTTTTCCCCTCTCCCTCTGTCCTACAATAAGCACCATTGACAGGGTCCAGTAGAAAAAAACAAGAGGAGGGGAAAAAGGGAGAGAAGAGGAAAGTGTGGAAGGGTCGTTAACCCGACGGGCAAAATGCTTAGCGGCATTTCGTCAGATTTTAATGTTCTGCGTTGAAATTTCTATCGTAGTGTTTTTTTTTAATATTATTTCTCTTGTAATTCTTTTGCAAATTTTGTTTATTGCTTTTGAAATTTGAATAAATTTTACTTCTTTTCAGTCGTATGATGACGGACTGCCAAATAAAAAAAAGAAAAACACACACTAATTTATCAGACAATCCAACACAATGTCCAAGATATACAACAAAGATGATTGTTCCTGGCTGCAGACTCAGCGTTTAGCGAGAGAAAACAACAGCATTGACGGACGGTGATTCGTTGGTAGATGAAGACTTTTTATGTATCTGTTTGTAATAGGTTACTCCTCAGCGGCGTGAGTTTATAGAATGTCCTTGTGAATAAAAACGCAACAGTGATTGACCTAACAAGCAATCCTGGCTTAACATCACCACCATTAGGTTGTAGACCTAACATGTCTCCCAGTTTATCCCCGAACGACTGATTTCACACAGGAATTAGTTCGCTCTCCCCACCCTTATCCGGTTTCATATTCCCATTACTCAGCCATTAAATTGTGGACATCTACCACCGACAACTTGAGTTCACATTATTTCAAATATTCAAACAGAAACCCCGGCCAGCGTTTTTATTTCCTGAAACTCTAAACTTACTACTGAGCAAATAAGGGACTGGATATCATCGTTTCCCTAGTTGGGGTTGAACTTAGAAAGCAAGTTTCACCTCATTTCAGTTAGTTTCAACACAAACAATTCTGCGAAAGCCATTTCAGAACAGCTATATTAATGTGGGTGATGTCCAGATAGGAGTTTTACCGCCAGACGCCTACAATTTCGAAGTGGACCGAGAAAGGGCTGAGTTCGGTGTGGTTTTTAGTAAATTATAGAATAAAAGAAATTAACAGAGTACTGGGTGCAGAGACTTGTGAGGTGAGAGAAGAAGCGTCGGGTACACCCAGTGGTACAATGATAGAAAGGTAGTCAGTTTGGGTTATTGTGTTACTGAAAAGATATTGGTTCTAAACTGCAATTGTGTCCATTGTGGGGTTTAAACAAGTTTAGACTAGCTTTACTAACGTGCATTAACACACACACAAATAGATTAATATGTCAGTAAATATATATATATATATATATATATATATAATATATATATATATATATATATATATATATAATATATATATATATATATATAAATCTTTAGGTAAATATATTCATAAGAATATTTTATACTGAATTTATATTGAGTGCTCCATTGTATATAAATATTAATACTATTAACGTGTTTAATATTTAATATTTAATACGAGCGATATATACATGCATTTTTTAATAATATATTATAAAAAAATATATGTATATATATATATATATATATTAGAAGAAATGAGGTACTCAGAAAATCGGATGGTTTATATTTACAGATATTTATTTGTATATTACATTTTTTATACATCATATAACTTAGATCATGTATTAGCGCTTTCTCCCATTCTAGTGGGGTTTTCAAATCAAACTAAGTTCCTGTGTGAAGAGTTTTGACCATTTTATAGTGGTATTGAGTTTGTAGTGGTGGGGAGGAATATAAGAGAGTGCAAGAGGGTGATGGATGAGGAGAAAATGAGAGAGAGAACATGTGTGTATATATATATATATATATATATATATATATATGTATGTATGTATGTATGTATGTATGTATGTATGTATGTATGTATGTATGTATGTATGTGTCAGGTCACTTTCTAGTGCTACTGGTAACATATAACCCAGTACAACCTGTTGCATGGTCAGATCGTCGGCGACTAAACCAGCAACCCCACCAAGCTTGCTTGGATATGAATTTGATAACATCAATTTTAACACCAGTGATCTAGCGTATAAAGAACTGAAATTCAGTAAAATTGCATCTCTCTCTCTCTCTCTCTCTCTCTCTCTCTCTCTATATATATATATATATATATATATATATATATAAAATTAGAAATATTGCATTTCTAAATGCCTCTGAAAGACTTATACAGTACCAGCACGGTAAAGTGATGGTTTGTTGCTAACTTAATTTGGCAATCCCAGGATGCTTCTTCACCTTTGCATACTCATACATGGTTTATTTCACTTGAAATTCTATAAGTTTTCAAAGGTGAATAAGCATCGTCAATTACAAGCCAAGCTACACCAGACTGATGAAGTACAAGAACTCTGAAACTAGTCTCTGGCTGCTGACTTGGCTGGGTGGAGGTGCTTATCTCCTCTGATTGAAAACTTAAGGGTACAGAACGCTTGTGCCACATAGCCAACTGGAAATGATGTTTCCTGGGGCTAAACAGCAGTAGCATTCCTCCCTTTCCTGGGACTGCCACATTAAGTCGGCAACAATCCATCATTTTACACACACACACCACACACACACACACACACGCAATATATATATATATATATATATATATATATATATATATATATATATATATATGCAAGGGCGTATGGCTTAATGGATAGGGTGGTGCACTCACGATCTAAGTTATATGCGTATACGTCCATAAATTACTGCGTGGCATCTTAGGCAAGTGTCTTCTACCATTGCCTCGGGCCGATCAAGGCCTTGTGAGTGGATTTGGTAGACGGAAACTAGCAGAAGCCCGTCGTGTATATATATACATATATATATATATATATGTGTGTGTGTGTGTGTGTGTGAGTATGTGTGTGTGTGTGTGTGTGTGTGTGTGTGTTCAGAAATTTTACATGTTATATATATATATATATACATATAGGTATATAACATATATTTTACAAGTTATAAATATATATTTTTGATAAGGTTCGTTTTTCCAAGAAGAACCTAAACTTGAAAAACGCCGCCGCCGTGGTGATCTCATTCTCGCCCACAACATCATAAGCGGAAAGTGTAACCTCTCGAAAGAGCTGTTCTTCACTCCTGCTCCAGAGCGTCGGCTGCGGGATCATTCCGAAAAGCTCTACCTGCGACGATTTCATCTCAATCGAAGGAGAGGAGCTTTCTCCGTCCGGGTTGCGGATCCGTGGAACAAGCTGCCAGACGAGATGGTGAAGATGCCGACGACCGCTTTGTTCAAAGTCTCCCTTGACCTCAAGTGGCCTGAACTCTTTACATGAACACCACCCTGTACTTAACTCCATGTCCCCTTACATGGCCTTGCTATTTGCTTTTGAGCCAAATTAACTAACTAACTAACTAACTAACTAACATATAAAATCTCTCAGAAAATTAAAATTTATCTTATTTAGTGGCGTTTTCAACCTTCTTTTTTATAAATATATACCCACTCGTATACCACCTACACTTTTTGTAAATATATATATATCTGCTTAGATTTATGCGTTTGTCTGTGTTTGCCGCCCCACCATCGCTTCACAACCGATGTTGGTGTGCTTGCGTCCCCGTAACCAAGCGGCTCGACAAAAGAGTCCCCACAGAATAAGTACTAGGCCTACAAATAATAAGTCCTGGGGGTCGATTGGTTCGACTAAAGGCAGTGCTCCAGCATGGCCGCAGTCAAATGACTGACACAGGTAAAAGAATATATATATATATATTATATATATATATATATATATATATATATATATATAATACATATACTATATATATGTATATGTATATAAATATATATATATTATATATATGTACGTATATATGTATTATACGTAGATACATATGTACGTATAAGTAGATGTATATATATATATATACGTGCGTGATATAAAATGCTTTGTGTTTTAATTGAGTGTTTAAGTCTATGAGAAGTCGGAGGTGGAGGACATGAATGAGACAACAACTTAACGTCTCATTACCCATGATGTCTTTGATGCTATCAACAAAAAAATGTCTCTGTCTGGCACCATAACTCATTACCAAATAAAACGTCACGATTATAAGACGTTGTGGCACTTCCCTGCTTCTCTGTGAACCAGCACATGAAAGGACAACAAAGAAATTGGTCGACATATAAAATTCCATCCGCTAGATTATTAATTCCGATACATTGAGACATTCTGTGTGGAATAATGGCAGATTCTATTGTATTCTAAGATTTATGGCTCACGTTTTACAGGAATCTCTTTCAACGATACGAAGAATAAATGTACAATGTAAAAAGATTGATATGAATACACAACACACACTCTTTCTCTCTCACAGAAATATATGTATACACATGTATATAAGTATATGTATATATGCGTGTGTATGTGTGTATGTGTATGTGTGTATGTGTATGTATGCATGCGTGTGTGAGTGCGCGTATATATATATATATATATAAATATGTATATATGTGTGTATCTATATATATATATATCTATATGTATATGCATATACACAAGCACACATGCACATACATGCATATACGTAAATACATATGCATATATATACATCTACATACTTATACATACATATATACATAATATACATACATACATACATACATATATGATATATATGTATGTATATATATTATTATATATATATATATATATATATAATATATATCTTCCGGTCATTCAAAATGTGACCGCGGGTGTACCGTTGGCGATTTTTTTTCCTCCGTTTTCCTTCTCTGGATCTTTCCTTTTCCTATGTTTTCTGACGAAGAGCTCCGCTCGAAACGTTTAACACCTTCCTCTTTCCTTCCTTCCTTCCTGAGCGTCCAATAATACTATATTTGTTCCACGTCCTCGCATTGTTGTGTTTTTCTCTTGGGTTTTCATGTTTGGATTACTTTATAATATATATATATATTATATATATATATATATATTATATATATATATATATATATATATATATATATCTATATAATATATATATATATATATCTAATATATATATATACATACACATATATATATATATATTTACACGACATTAAATCAAGCAATATTACTGATTATGACATATACCTGGTCAGAAGGTTACCATCGGTTTCATGCTAAATATTGTTACTATTGTTCAAGCCAATATTCGTAGATAAACCGACCAGGTATATGCCATAACCGGTAATATATTGCTGGGTAATACATAAGAATATGCTCTTTTCTCTATGTTGAGTGTGATTACTTTCTAATGTATGAAACTGCGTGATGTTAGTTCACCTTTGTACCATTTCTATAACACTCTTATGCGGTTGGTGTCTTCTGCGGAGAGGGATTTCATATCACCAGCCTTGCATATGCTTTTGTCCTGGTTGTTGGCTCATTTAGTGTATGAGGGAGCTTGACATCGCTGCCCTTGTCTGTACTTCATGTCAGGGTGTTGGCTCATCAGGTATCGTGGATAGGGAATCTGTCCAGTTTCTCAAGACAGGGATCAACATTCACATTGTGTAGGTTTCTTAATTCTTTTAACAGAACATTGAAAAGCTTTGGGAGTTTGAATTCCAAGATTTTGCGGAAAAGTTCCCTCTTTAAAAGGAGTGGACGGTAGCTTTGGTATTACACAATGCCTTCCAGCCTGGGAATTTGTATAACTTCCGATGCCGAAGTTAGGTACTGGCCCTTCCAGAAATTTCCACATTAAAAATATTACCTATCTCTCGCGTCTTCCTTTCAGGAAATCCTTTTAGCGTTGCATTGCTAGATCGCTTCAATCTCTGCTGTTCATTTGACAATGTGCTATGAACACAGCTAAGAGTAAAAACCTAGGCAACTGTAAACAAAGATTTACCACAGGATCAACACGACTTCTTTGTTGCCATCTTGGTAATGTGAATATGAATTGATGCATCATTACACATACTTATCCCCCAAGTCTCTCAATGCCTGTAACTCAGGGATTGCAATACTTTCGGGACCTGTATATGAAGGCTGTGGTGCATTTGTGAGCTGGAAAAAGCATTCAACTGCACGTTGTTTTGTTCAGCCCACTTGTATATTGAGTCCTCTTTCCTTGCTTTCCTAAGCGTCTGATAATACAGTACTTGTACCTAGTCCTCGCCTTATTGTTTTTTCTTGTTTGTTCTTCTTTGTTCGGATTCACTATATGTGTGTGTGTGTGTTGTATACAGAGTATATGATATATATATATATATATATATATATATTATATTATATATTATATATATATATAATATATATATATATATATATATATATATATATATATATATATATATATATATATATATATAATATATTATATATATATATATATATACATGGCGCAGGAGAGGAGTGCTGTGTGGTAAGTAGCTTGCTTACCAACCACATGGTTCCGAGTTCAGTTCCACTGCGTGGCACCTTGGGCAAGTGTCTTCTACTATAGCCTCGGGCCGACCAAAGCCTGTGAGTGGATTTGGTAGACGGAAACTGAAAGAAGCCCGTCGTATATATGTATATATAATATGTATATATATATATATATATATATAATATATATATATATATATATATATATAGTGTGTGTGTGGGTGTGTGTGTGTGTGGATGTGTGTGTGTGCGTGTATGTCTGTGTGTCTGTGTTTCTCCCTCTTGCATTGCTTGACAACCGATGCTGGTGTGTTTATGTCCCCGCCACTTAGCGGTTCGGCAAAAGAGACCGATAGAATAAGTACTGGGCTTACAAAGAATAAGTTCCGGGGTCGAGTTGCTCGACTAAAGGCGGTGCTCCAGCATGGCCGCAGTCAAATGACTGAAACAAGTAAAAGAGTAAAAGAGTATATGTGTGTGTGTGGATGGATGGATGGATGGCTGTGCTTGTCTGTATACAGTAGCGAGCATAATATAAGCGTCAGTAAGAACAAGTGTATTGAAATATTTATTATAGAAAATTAAGAACACGTTGCTCATATTTAGATATATCTAATATCTGTCTTTCGTCAAAATTTCAAGGGAATGGAATAAATATTTCGTAAGTTATGAGGAAATAAACAAATAATCTTCCAAATTGCAACGGCCAAAAGTTAAGGGTCGCTTAGAAAAACAATGAAAAATGAAACAAGAACAAAAAAGAAACCCTTACTATTAATATTTCGTGAACATCGCTTTACTATCAATGACCTCATGGTATCTGTTACCACAGGACTGAAATAATTTCTTTTCTCCTCTAGGCAAAAGGCTCGAAATTCTGGGGAAGGGGGACAGTCGATTAGCTCGACCTCAGTACGCAACTGGTACTTAATTTATCGATTCCGAAAGGATGAAAGGCAAAGTCGATCTCGGCGTAATGTGAACGCAGAACGTAAAGACAGACGAAATACCGCTAAGCATTTTGCCCGGTGTGCTAACGTTTCTGCCAGCTCTCCGCCTTCAATGATGGAGTAATATTGTTCCATTATTTCTTCAATAATGCCCAGAGTTCATATTGGTTCCTTGGATTTCTCCTTCGGGTCCCATCTCCAATAATCTTCCAAACGTTTTCTATAGCGTTGAAATCGGCACTTTGAGGTGGCCAGTCCATGAAATCAACCCCTTCATCATTCAAAACATCTTTGAGCCGCTTCGCAGTGTGACAGGGAGCGTTGTCCTGCACGAAAATAGGACGTTGAACTGACACGGATCGGAGATGTGGGAGGACATGCTGTCTAATAATCTGCTTGTAGATTTCATCATTGACAGTCCATTGTAGGCGAATAAGTGGACCAGGGCCAGCAGCAGAGATCACTTCCCATGCCATTACACTATCTCATCCATATTTCACTGTCTCTTCAACCATGTACGAGATAACCTTTCGTCACATCTGCGGCAGACGTACCTCCCACCATCGGAACCAATTACATTAAACTTTGATTCATCGCTCAAATGAATCGGCGACCATTGTTCTTCTGACCAAACTTCCGGCTCTTTGATTCTTCTTGGAGATCAGATGTTTCTCTGTTGGTTACCGAGCAAGCAACCCAGAACCTTGTAGCCCCCGGGAAACTGTTTTGCGCAATACGTTGACATCGGAAGTGGAGCTAAACTCGCGCGATATCTCAGCAGCACCCTTAAATCTATCCTTTAGCGACATTCTTACCATAATACGAACCTGTCTTGGTGAAGTTTTACCAGTTCCACCGGTTTTGCATTTAGCATCTGTCGATCCTGTTGACTTCAAACTACAATTCGTTGCACAAAACTTCTAGACATTTCTACGGCAGTTGCTATCACAGAATTTAACTTGCCTTCTTGGTGAAGGCACAGAATCCTTTGTTTTTCGTGCACAAGACTCTGGTCGTCTCTCGCAAGCCGCCATGTTGACAGTCGAATGTTCCAATAATGTAAGATCATCAGAAGTAATATTTAGCCCAGTCTTTAGAACACATCAAAAAGAGCACCATGCTGGTAAGCCCATGCTACAGCACAGGATTATATCCATTCATACTGATAGAATTTGATCCGCCTTGAAACTAAACTCTGCCTTGAAATTAAACTCGCGTCAGGTTTGAGTCAGGAAGAAGAATAAGGTGAACAAAAGAGATAGAAAGAAGACAGAGAAGAAGAAGAAGAGGAATTAGAAGAAGAAAAAAAGAGAAGGAAGAGATGATGATGATGATGACGACGAAGATGACGACGACGACGATGATGATGGTGATGATGGTGATAATGATGAGGATAATGACGACAACGACGGCGACAATCATGATGATGATGTTGACGACGACGATGAGGAGGATAATCATGAAGATGAAGAAGAAAAATAAATGGGGGAAGAGGAGGAGGAGGAGCAGAACCAGAGAGCGAGTAAACAAAGATTAAAAGGAAAAAGCGAACCAGTGAAGAGTATTGTCTGAGGAATATTCTCATTACTATTTTCCTTTTGGTACCAAACTTCCGTCGCATTCCCATAATAATTAATTCTTTCATCTGAAACTTCACCTGACAATTTCCGGGTTTCACGATTAAATATATATATATATATTTATTTATTTATTCTACTTAGTTGTATATAAAGACGTTGTGTGCCTCCACCATCGCAAGCGCCATCATTAACACCTCTACGTGCAATAACAGCGAAAACATTATGTAAAGTCGACTAAATAAGATTAGTTTCGTAATATCTTCAGCCCTAGTTTTGTAATCTCACTTATCAGACATCTAGTCACGCATACACAAACAAATACACATACGCATATTTACAAATACATTTACAAGCATATACGCACAAACATGTACGTACGTAATACATACAAACATATATATGTGTGTGTGTGTGTTTATATATACGTAAAACACACATGCATACATGCCTACGTGGATACATACACGTGCATCTATGTTTATGTATCTGTGTGAATGTATAATTTAGGTGTGTGCATACATGCATACATAGGAGACCATCTTTGTTTCTCCATTGAGAATATATTAAAAGAGAAAATAGTAATTATATATTTTTATATTACGTCTGTACTAAATAGACCTGCAAGTGGAATACGTAAATATATACATACATGTATACATATATACGTAAATATATACATACATGTATACATATACACACTTGTATTTATTTATTTATACACACACATATATATATATGTGTGTTTATGTCTATATATATATATTACATTTGTGTATGTATATATATATGTCTATATATATATCACATATATATACATGCATGTATACATACATATATATATTATATTATATATATATATTATATATATATATATTATATATATATATATATATATATTATATACATATATACATATATCTATATTCATATGCATGTATATATATATATATATATATATATATATATATAATATATATATATATATATATATATACATACGTAAATATTTATACCTGCATGTATATGTATATACATATTTGTATGTATGTGTATGTGTATGTATGTGCATATACATATATATATATATATTTATATGTGCATATACATATATATATATATGTATATCTGCATGTGTGTGTGTTTGTCTGTGTCTCTATGTGCGTGCGCGTATATTTGAATATATATATATATATATATATATATATATATATACGTGTATGTAAGTATGTATATACAAATATATGTACGTATGTATGTATGTATGTATGTATGCATGTATGCATATATGAATCTAGTTCTTCATATATATATCTATATATAAAATATGATATGAAGTGTAAATGACTTCAAAGGCTGAGTGTAATAGATACAGCCATTTCAGTTGCAGGAATGCAGCAAATATACAAAAACTCTGTGCAGTGAAATCTGTGTTTTTCTAGTTTACTTAGAACAGATCTCAGTTCTTTAACCAGAAATAAACTGCTGGAGTGTCAGGAAGGAACCTTCGCCCTTATGTACAATATGAAAGCGTGATCTTTCACATGCATGCAAACACGCATTATTACACATACGTACATTTATATCTACACAAAAATATACTTAAGATATTTGTTTATTTGTATGATAGAAAATAGCACTCAATACACCGTTACATTGACGTGTGTATATATGTAGTAGTAACAAAGATGATAAACGTATACCTAAGGGTATGATGCAGCCAGCCTTGCTTCGCTTACCGACTGCATTCAGCTGTGTGTTGAATGAAATAGCAGACAGGAGTTTTAAAGATTTAAACAACGCATGACGTCAACAGCTAGTCACATGACCTATGATGTCAAATAACGTATCCATCTTCAAGATCATCCTTGAATTTCGTGGCTAGGAATTTGAGTGGAGGGCAGCAACTTGAAAATTTTCCAGCTCTGTTTTTCTTTTATATTATTTTATTTCACTAGTTAAAGATGAATGGCCTATAAGTTATGTTTCGTCTTCTGAAAGACGTGGGTTTTTGTATAGACAAACATCAACTCTTGAGGACAAGTGAGTGAATGCTGCAACAAAAAAATAAAAATAAAAGAAACAAATAATAAAAATTATCAAATAGGCGCAGGAGTGCCTCCAACTATAGCCTCTGGACAGCCAATGCCTTGTCAGTGGATTTGGTGGAAGGAAACTGAAAGAAGCCCGTCGTATATCTATATAGGTGCAGGAGTGTTGTGAGGTAAGAAGCGTGTTTCCCAGCCATACGGTTCCAGGTTCAGTCCCACTTCGTGGAACCTTGGCAACTGTCTTCCACTATAGCTTCTGGACGACTAAAGCCTTGTCAGTGGATTCAGTGGAAGGAAACTGAAAGAAGCCCGTCGCATATCTATATAGGTGCAGGAGTGTTGTGAGGTAAGAAGCGTGTTTCCCAGCCATACGGTTCCAGGTTCAGTCCCACTTCGTGGCACCTTGGCAACTGTCTTCTACTATAGCCCCTGGACGACCAAAGCATTTTCAGTGGATTTGGTGGAAGGAAACTGAAATAAGCCCGTCGTATATCTGTATAGGTGCAGGAGCGGTTGTGTGGTAAGAAGCTTGTTTCCCAGCTACGCGGTTCCAGGTTCAGTCCCACTGCGTGGCACCTACTATAGTCTCAGGATGACTAAAGACTTGTCTGTGGATTTGGTAGTTGGAAACTGAAAGAAGCCCGTCGTGTATATATATATATATGTGTGTGTGTGTGTGTGTGTGTGTGTATGTTTGTCTGTGTTTGTCCCCCACCATCGCTTGATAACGGATGCTGATGTGTTTACGTCCCCGTAACTTAGCGGTTCGGCATTAAGAGACGATAGAATGAGTACTAGGCTTATAAAGAATAAGTCCTGGGGTCGATTTGTTCCACTAAACGCGGTCAAATGACTGAAACAAATAAAAGAAAAGAATAAAAAGAATATAGTTATATATATGTGTGAGTGTCTTTGAGTCTCCGTTTTCTCCCCCATCCAGTCTGACAACCGCTGTTGGTTCGGTTACATTTCCCTTTAACCTACCGTTTCGATAAAAGACCTATAGAATAAGTCCCAAGCTTTAGAAAGTACTGATTTCGATTCCTATGACTAACATATTTCATGGTGGTGCCCCAGCATGGGCGCAGTTTCATGACTGAAACAAGTAAAAGATAAAGATAAATATAAACAAAGAATAAAAGCTGGAGTCCCTCGGGGAAGGATGCTGAGTTCTGATGTTTAAAGATGGAACTTTATTCAAATCGAAGAAGGGCCGGCATCATTGCGCCCTTTAATTCCCAGCCCTACGTCTTTTCAAGGGTTCGCTTTACCAGCACTGCGCCTCCTCAGTGGCTTAACCTACGCTGTGACTCTTGATTGCTTCTATCAACGCTGCATCTTTTGACTGATGTAACTAACACAGAATCTCTTAGCTACTTTAATCATAACTGCACCTCTTAACTGTTTTACATTTTTTAGGTACCTTAAACAATATTGCACTTCTTGTTGGCCTTATCCAAGACTGCAACTGTTACTTAGTTAGTTAGTTAATTTGGCTCAAAAGCAAATAGCAAGGCCATGTAGGGGGACATGGAGTTAAGTACAGGGTGGTGTTCATGTAAAGAGTTCAGGCCACTTGAGCTCTTTACATGAACACCACCCTGTACTTAACTCCATGTCCCCCTACATGGCCTTGCTATTTGCTTTTGAGCCAAATTAACTAACTAACTAACTAAGTAACAGTTGCAGTCTTGGATAAGGCCATACTTGCCTTAACCGTAACCGTAACCATACCTCAGAATTGCCTGCATTTTTTTATCTGTCTTATCACTGCATCTCTTGACCGACTAAGGCACCAGTTTGGTGCCGTAGCCAATATTGCGCCTCTTTGCTTCCTTTACGAAAAACGTCAGCTCTCAATTGCCTTTACCAAACCTGCATCTCTTAACTGCCTTAGTGAACTCAACAACTTTTCAATGTCTTTTCCAACAGAACAGTCCCTGAGAGCTTTAACCCCTTACCCGGCAGAAACGAATATATGCGTTTTGACCTAAATCGTTTTTTTCTATCTCTGGCGAGTTAACTCGTCAAAAGATAGATTCGCCAAAATCGACAATTAAAAAATAAAACAATTAAAAAAATATGTCTGAAAAAATACATTTATTTTCATAATAATTGTTGGGTAAGGGGTTAAACAATTCCACAAAACTAAATTGCTTTAAACTTGAATGCACTTTCTTGGTGCCTTAAAAACCACAGCAGCCATTTTCAGAAATGAAGGAATACGTATACAGTCGCACAATGGGCAAAAGAAGGCCTTTTCGTGAACATTCACAAATGATTTTGTCTTTCCTTAGAAAAGTGAACATTCACCGGGGTGGGCATATGTTTTATTAATTAAAATTGTTTCAGGAATCAATTTTTGATCTTTAAAGTGGTCTGTCTCGAAGACTTGAGTTGGTTTTTTTGATATTCTGGCGATTGAAGATCACAAGTTGGCAAATCAAAGGAAAATTGAACTACGAAATGTACCGAGATTCTAAACTGATGAAACGTGTCAAGTTGTTCTGTAGCCTTAAGTATATACTACTTTGTAATGGGTGTATAATCTATCTTTTGTTATGTAATAACATAAACAGATCCGCACAGGCAGGCAGAAGAGGATCAACTGTGATGTCTGTAACTGCAAAAAGAAAAAAAAAAACCTTACGAATCGAATGCTCACATGATACGATTAAACTACAAAAAGAATGTCGAAATGGAATGTTTATTGTAAATTTTGCTCAACAGGATTTCTGAAATAAAATTAGTTTCTATTTCGTGTTTATTGGTAGAGATGATGATGATGATGATGATTATCATGGTTACTCACTTAACATTGATAAAATACATCAATTCTTTATTATTCTGCAGCAGAAATTTCCCATACCGGACGAGATAGTGAAGATGCCTACGATCGCTCGGTTCAAAGTCTCCCTTGACCACAAATGGCCTGAACTCTTTGCATGAATACCACCCTGTACATAACTTCATGTCCCCCTACATGGCCTTGCTTTTTGCTTTTTGAGCCAAAAAATTAACTTAACTTAACTTAACATCTTTATGTGTACAGAATACAAAGCATTGATCTTCGTCTTTATTAATAGAGTAATATAATCGTGGATATAATTTTAACAGAGTAAAATATTGCTACGAAGTGTTTAAAGGCTTGTTGGCATTCTGGTGTATTGTGAAGTCCTCTCACTGTCTTGTTGTATCAATTAAATTACATTTAAAGAACGAAAGGAGCTGATTTGACGAAGTTCAGATTTTTTGGCACTCAGCCATTGTTCAAACAATCAGCAAAGTGGGCTGGACATTAGCCCCTATATTGTACATACAACTGGGCACTGGTGTCCTTCAATCTCATCTTGATCGGACCAATGAAGGACTGTGTTCATGGACAATGATTTAATGACACAGATGAGATGAAATGGATGAGAAGAACTGAACGCAGCATACAACAGCGTGAATTTTTCAAACAGGGTCCGAGAGTTGGATCCAATGATGGTGCAGATGCATCACTTGTGATGGAGACTATGAGAAAGAATAGCTTTGAAAAGAGGATGGGTTACTCTTACGAAGATGAGCAAATGGAACGACCTGGGTTAGGCTTGCCTACTTTTGTATTACTTTCGGTTGATCACTTGTATGTAAGAGCTATGACACATGCATATATATGTGTGTGTATATATACATACATTATATATATATATATATAATATACATATATATATATATATTATATATATATATTATATATATATATATATATATATATATATATATATATATATATATATGAAATATATACATACAATATTAGACATGTACATATATGCACAAGGGTACTACATGAGTACCTAAATCGCTCAAGATGGAAGTCAAAAAATACTTCTGTACCACCGAATAGTCACAAATCTATTACAGACAAGAGAGGAAAAATATCAGTGAACAATAATAATGTCTTACCTCAAATGGGTCAGAAAAAGTAGATACTGGTCAACCTGGTACTTGGTACTCATGTAGTACCCTTGTGTATATATATGCACATGTCTAATATTGTATGTATATATTTTATTACTTTGCCTGTACGGCTGATAATTCGCTTACCACTTGTGATGGTATTTTAATAATACCATCCCTATATTTATATATGCATATACTATTTACTCTTTTACTTGTTTCAGTCATTGGACTGCGGCCATGCTGGAGCACCGCCTTTAATCGAGCAACTCGACCCCAGGACTTATTCTTTTGTAAGCCCAGTACTTATTCTATCGGTCTCTTTTGCCGAACCGCTAAGTAACGGGGACATAAACACACCAGCATCGGTTGTCAAGCAATGCTAGGGGGACAAACACAAACACACACACGCTTATATATACATATACATATATACGACGGGCTTCTTTCAGTTTCCGTCTACCAAATCCACTCACAAGGCATTGGTCGGTCCGAAGCTATAGTAGAAGACACTTGTCCAAGATGGGACTGAACCTGGAACCATGTGGTTGGTTAGCAAGCTACTTACCACACAGCCACCCCTGCGCCTATATATATAATATATATATATATATAATATATATATATATATATATATGCCACAGAGCTCCCAAAACTGGGCACCGACATTTAAACATTGTCCGTCCAGCCTAATTAAGTGATCTATGAAGAAAACGAAACGATACCAAAGTAAGCGATCTCCGCAAACACTTTCCACTTTACTAGAAAGAAGAACAACATCAGAATAACGAGACTCAGATAAATGAGATTCACAATCGAAAATGACAAATGTGCATTCCCATCAGCAGCTGCCCAAACAGATATCACTATCGTTTCAACACCTGAGCAGCACCATTCTATCCGATCGTGTCAACAGCGTAAAAATTATCAAATTTATCTCGAAATCCACCAGCTTATTATTGCAAGTAATAACATAAGAATAAGCGAATAGTGATAACTGATGGCTACAAAATAGAACTAAACCCAAAATGGACATTCAGACACTACAATTGACGTCCACAACTTGATGCGTTGCTGCTGTTGCTGTTGCTGTTGAGCGGTCCGAACCGTGGTCCTTTGCTATTGGTCAGACCCGCAGAAGAGAAAGCAGGTCAACCCCCGACACCGAGAGCATCGACGGATGGATGAATGCGCATCCAGGCTCAGCGGTTGCGTTGGAAGTCGGGGATAAGAAACAGGAAGAAAGAGTGAGAGGAAGTTGGAGCGAAAGAGTACAACAGGGGTCGCCACCACCCCCTGCCGGAGCCTCGTGGAGCTTTAGGTGTTTTCGTTCAATAAACACACACAACGCCCGGTCTGGGAATCGAAACCGCGATCCTCCGATCGCGAGTCCGCTGCCCTAACCACTGGGCCACTGCGCATCCATGCGTTGCTGCTCAATCAACTTTACACCTTGAATAGGATATCACACTCCAAAAGAAGCTTAATATCAATAGAGTACATCTGGAACTATCTACAAAGAAACGGACAAGATAAGAACAATGTCTATGAAACATATTGAATGTATGTATGCATATGAGCACACCATAAGCCCTGAGCGTTGGCACAAAGCGAACCTGCTGCGTCATTTAAGGACGTCTCAGACGAGCAGAATCAAACAAAACAGTTATAGCAGACCATATCTAATGCATTGGTAGTCATTAGAAATTCTATTGATATATCAAGTAATGTTAAAATTAAAATACCCCCCTCCTCCTCCTACTACTACTACTACTACAACTACTACTATTACTACTACTACTACTACTACTACTACTACTGCTACTCAGTCTAACTTGCTCGGGTTGATTCTGTAAGAGCGGACAACAACCTGTTGTTAAACTCTCCCACGGGGTTTCTTTTCGCAAATTAATTAATTTTTTATTAATTTATTACTATTATTATTATTATTATTATTATTATTATTATTATTATTATTATTTTATTTTTATTTTTGTATTAGTACTATTATTATTATTATTATTTTTATATATTATTATTATTATTATTATATTATTTTTTAATATAATAATTATTATTTTATTATTATTATTATTATTTTATTATTTATATTATTATTATTATTATTATTTTATTATTATTATTATTATTTTATTTTTATAATAATAATAATAATTATATTATTATTATTATTATTATTATTGTCGTTGTTGTTGTTGTTATTATTATTACTAATACTACTATTATTATTATTATTATTATTATTATCATTAATATTGTTATTGTGTGAGAGAGCAGCGCATGTCATCAGTGTAACACTGGGTTACAAATATACGAAACCCAAAATACCCATCATAACTGCCCGTGTTATAAGGGTACACCAGGCATATGCATCACAAGCATATGTGCGCGACATGGTGGTCTCCTATCAAGATAAATCGCGCATGACATTGCAGGTGGTGCCCAGATAGAATTTTCATCAACTCGCGTAACCCATCCTGCTCAAACGGTCCTTGAATAACTGGCTCAATCCATCTTTTTGTTTTTAGCTCTGCTGGGCATCTAGTAATCCTAAGCCTGCCGAGAATGCCAGTTTAATCAGTGGCGACCCGACCATGCAACAGGATGTACTGGTTTATAGTAAAACCAAAAGTGTTAAGTTTAAATTTGTCCAAGTGCACAATGTTCTCGATGTTCAGTGATGGTCATTCTTGGTAACGAGAGGACAGCCATCATCATTGTATGAAAGTATGTATAAACGTTTATATAAATGTACGTAAGTATATATGTATATGCATAAGTGTGTATGTATGCTGTTGTGCTTGTGTGTATGTCTGTACCTATATATATATATATATATATATATATATGTATAGAGGTGTGCATGTAGTTATGGATCTTTCTCTCTTCTGAGCGTGTGTGTGTATGTATGTGTGTATGTATTGTGTGTGTGTGTGTGTGTGTGTGTGTGGTGTGTGTGTGTGTGTGTGTGTGTGTAGTTGAAATTTATAGCAAAATAAAAAACGAGGATAGTTGCATGAACAACAAATTGGTGTATCAGTTTGACGTTCTGGAAAATGAAAGTCTTTTACGTTTCGAGCCTACGCTCTTTAACAGAAAGGAATAAGAGAAAATAAACAGGCAATGAAAAAATCCTGTAGATTTAGCAGTCAAGCATGGTGGCCTTATATATATATATATAATATATACATACATAAATGTGTAATGGTGTCTGTCTGTATGTTTGGGGTTACTCTAACTCCTCCCACACTGTCCAACGGATTTTAATGATTTTTGGCACATGGGTAGATCACATGCCCTGCAGTTCAAATAAGGCCGGAAGTTTTCGAAAACTCGCCAATGCTCAGATGGCATCGATTTTTGTGAGCTCAGTCGGGCGTTTGAATGGAAATTCCCATAACGATGTTATTTTTCATGCAGCTCATGGCTATGAGTTGATGTCAGTATATGGCGTTGATTACGCCTGAGCAGTGGTTTATAAAATCAATTGGCTTTTTGCGTGCAAATACCTTTAGGGATTTTAGTTTTGGCCGTAACTTTTATATTTTCATGTAAATGGTCACATGGATCCTATTTTATGACATAACCATAACACTTCGAACCAGGTGTAACATATTGAGAGACAAATTAATATCTCAAATTGAGCGCCTAGGCGAGGGCCTTCCGAATTGGTTTCAATAGGATGGGGCTCCTACCCATTTTGCCACAACTGTTAGAGATTGGCTTAATGGCACTTTTCCTCAGTGGATTGGAAGAAGGGCTCATATGGAAAGGTCCCCTCGTTCACCATACCTTTCTCCCCTTGATTTATTTTTCTGGGGTATGTTGAAAGAGAAAGATTACAATAAAGATTAGATATCTATCTATCTATCTATATATATATATATCTATACACACACACACCACACACACACACACATATATATATATATATACATATATATAAATATCTTTTTTTTTCTAGTTTCATCTCAGAGCTGCGGCCATGCTGATGCACCGCCGTTTTGTGCTACACTGTTATTACGACGAACCTCGTCTAATATGTGGCTCTTGGTGAAGAATGGAGTTTGATATAGCTACTCTCATTTACACCTCTTGCCGTGAGCTAGGTTCATCTGGGACTCTTGACAGGAAGACGTCCAGCTTTGATTTAAAAACCGCTACATCTACTTTGTGCAAGTTCCTCTGACTCTTTGGGAGAATATTAAAAAGCTGTGGTCCCTTGAAACCCAGGCTGTTGCAGAAGCTGGTTCTGAAGCGTGATGGCATTGCTGGGATCTTTGGCACTATGCAGTGTCGTCCCGTTCTGGCATTGGTGTAGCTTTCAATGCCAAAATCTGGCACAATTCCTTCCAGGATTTTCCATATATATATATTACTGCATACCTCTCCCGTCTTCTCTCCAGGGAGTAGAGTCTCAGCTGTTTCAACCTTTCCCAGTAGCTAAGCTGTTGCAAAGAGACGATCTTCTTTGTGAATCTTCTCTGGATTGCTTGAAGGTCCGCTGTTAATTTTACACTGGTGGGTGACCATAGCTGTGAGCAGCTATGTCTATATATATATATATCTATATATCTATATATATATATCTATACAATAATAGAAATATTAAAATTACTAAGTCTCTATAAAAGAGATTACGTCAGCGTTTACTGGAAATTAATTGTTATCGCCATATTAATATGGCATTCTTATAGATATAAGAATAATCGCTGCCGCTGGTCAGCTCCATGAGGCTACCACCTTAAGATAGCTATTGATACACGATCTGTATCCATTATAACCTTCGAACAAGGGAGGTCAGCCGCTTCACACTGCCAGTCCGACAGCTACAGACGCGTTTCGGGGTATTGCCCCTTGTCAATGTAGCGCAGTCAGACCCCGCAGGTGTCGCCACTGACGTCTCTGTTCGAAGGTTCTATTTACTAGTTTCAGTGGAATACATCCACTTGTTTTCAATATAGAAATATAAAATTACTAAGTCTCTATAAAAGAGATTACGGCAGCGTTTACTGGAAATTAATTGTTATCGCCATATTAATATGGCATTCTTAAAGATATAAGGATAATCGCTGCGGCAATACCGCGAAACGCGTCTGTAGCTGTCGGACTGGCAGTGTGAAGCGGCTGACCTCCCTTGCTCGAAGGTTATAATGGATACAGATCGTGTATCAATAGCTATCTTAAGGCGGTAGCCTCATGGAGCTGACCAGCGGCAGCGATTATTCTTATATATATAAGAATGCCATATCAATATGGCGATAACAATTATATCTATACATATATATATATATACTAGCAGTATCGCCCGGCGTTGCTCGGGTTTGTAAGGGAAATAACTATAAATCATTTTTAGAGAGTTATAGCCAAAAAATGGAAAAAAAAATGATGGTAAATTTTTTTAGTTAAAAGGTCGAGTTGCGTCCCCTAGACAGTCTGTGGTTTTGTGTTCTGATTCTCGACCCCATGTCGAATTTATCGATTTTTTTCAGAACTGGGGGAACTTTTCAAAATTTTCGCCGCTGCGTTAGTTTTGAATTATGACATTGGGCTATGTGTGTGTCAAGTTTCATCAGAATCGGTTGAAAGACGTGGTCGGGTGAGGGTACAACCAACAGACACACAGAAACACACACACAAACTGCCGTTTATATATATATATATATATATATATATATATATATATATAATCAATCTATTATCTATATTATATATATATAATATATATATATCATCTATCTATCTTATATATATGTATATATCTATATATATCTATCTATATATATATCTATGTATATATATAATATTTATGTATATATATCTATTATATATATTATATGTATATATATATATATAATATATATATCTATGTATATATATATGTATATATATACAAGATAAGAAAATGGAGAAATACATCTAAATCAATATCAATTACCAGATAATACTCAATCACATACTTTTATTAAACCACCACATAAGAGACTGTAGGGTTAAATATAAAAAGCAGAACAAATCAGTGTACATAAAGGAATGTACATAAAAAAGTATACATAAAAGAGTAATGTTGTATAATAAGTAGAATATATATAAAAGAGAATATAAATATAAGTAAATATAAATATAAGTATAGATTACATCTTACAGCTGTTTCGGCCATGTCGATAAGTATGTCTCATTTTACCAATATTAACTCTTTATAGTTGGTCAATATATAGATATAAATGAGACATTTGCAAAAATATCATAAGGCGTCTTCGGAGATTATGTAATATAAATCAGTCTACATATATACCCAGAAGGGTGTGGGTGCATACCCATACTACAACATATACATATACATATGAGTGCATATACTCACACTCTTATACATATAAAAATATACATTTACATAATGATATAAATAAATAATATAAATTAGTACACATATATATGTGTTCTACATCCAATGTCTCAGTTTTTCGACTGAATATTGTGATAATAAACATACACAAATTAGTACCTAGATGCAAATATACACAGTCAATAGTACATTATATTGCTTCATACTAATTTCTAAAGTGTCATTAAAGTTAGCATCATTATCATTGTCAAAACAATTAATGTTATCATTATTATCATTCATAATATTATTAATAAAGCTTACATTAGGATCAAGAGCGGTATATATTTATATCCGGGTTCCAGTTAGTAATTTTCCTTATGACATAAATACACTATTGGATAACCCCTATCTCAATTTGTATATATATATATATATATGTAGATATATATCTATGTAAATATATATTATATATAATATATGTCTATCTATCTATCTATCATCTATATTCTATCTATCTATCTATCATCTATCTATCTATCTATCTATCTAGCTATATGTCTATCTATCTATCTATCTATCACTAATCTATCTATCTATCTATCTATCTATCTATCTATCTATCTATCCCTATCTCTCTCTCTATATGTATGTAATATATATA
>NW_021835758.1:35000-43256 GCF_006345805.1 Octopus sinensis
CGAGATATTAAGTTCTTGCTTAAGTGCCCGGTCCTGTTATCGAAACCATGACCTTACAACACCCTAACCTCTAGGCCAGACGCCTTCACCTGAAAATTGTATAATACTCAATATTTTGTAAATAATACAAGAGAACATTTTACTTCTGTTTTTGTACTTGGTTTGTAACAACCAGTGCGTGTGTTTATTTTGAATTTATTGGCACAATGACCCTCCCAACGCACAGCAAGATATGTGAGAAACTTACAAATGTGGGGACCAAATGTTAAGGAACATATTAAACATGTGTAAGGTGAGAGTATTACGTTACTGCAATTATTTAATGAATATCATTATTGTTGAATATTTGCAGCTCGGTAGTAAAGTTATAAAAGCGAAAAATTTGAAGTACTTTTCTCTTTTGTCTTAAAAATTACCAAATATGCTGCCGCACCTCCTGCAATACACACACACACAACACACACACACACACACACACACACACACACACACACACACACACACGTGTGCGCGCGCCCATCTTGCTTCTTTGATGCATAGCTTTGTAAATAACTCCTGTGAAGGGCGTCTTCTTGACAACCGATGGAATCCAAAGAAGTGAAGTGTCTTTAAGGTTGGTTTACATGTCATTGTTTGATAGACATAACTTCTTTCTTCTGACTGCTGAGCGATGAAAGCAAATCAACTGACACACGGCGAGAAATCAAATTACATTTCATTTCTCATCCTTGACATAAATCTCCTTCGTGACGAGGCGCTGCGAGAACCATCAAGATTTTACTCTAAAACACATTTTGAATTAATCTACTAACATATATTAATCGTCATTATTACATAAGATACGTGAACGGCGAGCTGACGGAAGCGATAAGCGTGTCGAACCGCTTAGAGGTATTTGCGTCTGTCTTTAGGTTTTGAGTTCAAATTCCGCTGAGGTCAACTTTGCCTTTCATCCTTTCGGGGTTGATAAAATAAATACCTATTTCTTTATTGCCCACAAGGGGCTAAACACAGAGGGGACAAACAAGGACAGACATAGGTATTAAGTCGATCACATCGACCCCAGTGCGTAACTGGTGCTTAATTTATCGACCTCGAAAGGATGAAAGGCAAAGTCGACCTCGGCGGAATTTGAACTCACAATGTAACGCAGACGAAATACCGCTAAGTATTTCGCCCGGTGTGCTAAGTTATGTACTGGGGTCGATGTAATCGACTTGCTCATCCTCCTGAAATTGCCCTCCTTGTGCAGTAAATTGAACCGAGGATGTAACGACGGACGAAATGCCGCGGAGCCTTTATTCCGGCGTACAAACAAATCTGTCAACGTGCGGCTTTCTGATAAATACTTATAGTAAAATCATATTTAATGCGCAATTACGCAGAGGCCAACGACATTCTTTCACTTGCAAGACAATGGCCAATGTTAGACTGTGGTCGATGACATTTCTCTGGGGTGCGGCGAATTCCGCTTTCGTCCGAAAACAGATGGTTTTGAAAAGTAAAATCGCCAGAGATTTCGAAATACTCGTTTCGACTGTCAACAGAATAATGGTCCAAAGTAAAATTAAGAGAAACGGAGAAAACTAAAACAAGGAATGTGAGAAGATCAAGGTTTGTGAATTTGGAAGAGGAAAATGGCAGATGTATAGCTGGAGTTGGTGGGAAGAGAAGGGTTAAAGAGAAACAAATGAATTTGAAGTGATTTCAACAGGTTATTAAAGACAGGTTGACGCATGCGTTACACTGATCTTCCTGTCTCCAAACTGTAACAAAGTGAACAGAGGCGAATTACATGTGCATTGAATGAAAAACGGAAATGAGGTGTGTATGATTTATGAAGGTCGTTAACGTTTCGTGCATAATATGTATGCATGCGTGAGTGTGTGTGTGTGTGTGTTTGTGTGTGTGTCTGTATGTGAATAAGAGAGAGAGAAAGAGTGAGTGCGTGAGAGAAACGGGTGGGTGGGGGGAGTGGGAGATGGAGTGAGTATAATGAGAATTTTCGAAAGAATTTCAAATTGTTTTCAAATGCAATATAATTCTCGGTGAAAATGGATCGGAACATTTCTATAGAAATGACATTAAGATTGTGAAGAGGTTATGTAAAAATGATTTATGGAAAATTAGAGACAAAATGATTATATATATATCGTGTACACTATATTTAGTTTGTCTCAAATAATATTTATATATAATATATATATATACATACATATATTCCTACATGTTTATATGTGAGCATGTGTACACGTGCATGCACATATGCATTCGCTCTCATTATGCATATGTGTTTGTTTATACATTTTTCTCAACATACAAGTAGCAGTTTATAACTATTCCTCCTCCGACATCAACCTATCAACCTTCTTTAAGCACGATGTTTCGTCAAGCACGTGTACTTTGGCATACGTATGTGTGTGTGTATGTGTGCGTGTGTGTGAGTGCGTATCCTACTCATACCAACATACTTACACAAATATGATGTATTTATATATGTGTATATATATATAAATATAAATATATATATATATTTATATATATATATATACATACAAAAACGCATATGTTTATGTATAAGCATATGTATGCCTGAGCGTACAATGACATTCAAAAGTTAGACCTTCATTATAATGTTTCTATTTTGTGTTATTAAGGCAGTAAGCAGGCAGAAACACTGGGACCAATATAATCGACAGGCCCTCACCCAACAAAATTCCAGGGCTTGTGCCTATATTAAAAAAGATTATCATCATTATTATTATCATTAAGGTGGCAGGCTGGCAGAATGGTTAGCACGCCGGTCGAAACGCTTAGCGGTATTTCGTCTGCCGTTACGTTGTGAGTTCAAATTCTGCCGAGGTCGACTTTACCTTTCATCCTTTCGGGGTCGATAAATTAAGTACTAGTTACACACTGAGGTCGATATAATCGACTTAATCCGTTTATCTGTCCTTGTTTGTTGTATCTGTGTTTAGACCCTTGTGAGTAGTAAAGAAATAGGTATTTCCTCTGTCGTTACGTTCTGAGTTCAAACTCAGCCGAGGTCGACTTTGCCTTTCATCCTTTCGGGGTCGATAAATTAAGCACGAGTGAAACATTGGGGGCCGCTGTAATTAACAAGCGTGCGGATATCTTTCGTCACTAGTTGGCGATTGTCTTATACTGAGGACAGATAACGTCCAGAAACCTTGGCCTTTGAGTATCACGTAAAGCCAGAAATGGGAGCGATGACCTCCCTTGCAAATGCTATATACGAACACAGATATGTCACCGGTTTCAGTCGTTTTTAAGGTGATTAATTCATGTTGTAAGACAGAAAATACATTGAAATAAATTAAATTAATTTTTCCTGATATCACTTCTTGGAATTCCCATTTATCTTGCACAATGCATATGCTACTGTGCATCTCGTATTCTCTAATTGGGCTCCTATGTTTTGACTAAGTCTCAATATCTTCTATATTTTAATTAGGCTGTACACCTATACTTTAATTAGGCTGTGTACCTTATATTTAAATTAGATTGTACACATCCTATATTTTAATTAGGCTGTGCACCTCGTATTTTAATTAGATTGTACATCTATGTTTTGATTAGGATGTACATTTCTTATAATTTAATTAGACTGTTAACATGTTTTACTTATGCTGTAGACTCCCTATATTTTAATTAGACCGTGCATCTATATTTTAATTATATTGTATACGTCCCATGTTTTAATCACGGCTGATATTCCGCCTAAGCAGCCGTGCAAGATAAGGGCTATTTTTGTTTTTACCGCATGGTTAACAAGGAGGTAGATTTGTCCTGGGATTCTGAAACTAAAAAGAAGGATGGTTAGAGTTATTTTGTGCTGACCATAACACCGGGGGGGGGGGTAAAAATGAATAAAGATTTTCAATGACCAGATGGTGGCATTAAACCGAGCGATGGATTAAGTCTTGCCAGGAAAAGAATACTGTAAAAACAAAAAAGTTCCCAAACGTGCTGAGAAAGGCAAAATTTAGATTTTGAGCGAAAGAGGAGAGATGAGTGAATAGTGAAAGCCTGAGTGGGGACAGTATAAGGGTTGGTTTTGAGAGGAGTGATAGCCACCATAGGAATGGTAAGAAAAGTTCAAAAAAGGGGACTTGATCTTTGTGGGCCAGCTGTTAGAACGGTTGGCGCGGAGGAAATGGTTAGAGTGTGATTTCATGTTAATCCTTCAATTGTCCTCTTTTTGAATGTGACGTAGAAGGTATAAAGGTGTAGCAGCTGCATCATGGCCGGTGTTTGAGCAGTAGTTTAAGGTGAGTTTTACCCGGATTTTGTGAAGGGTTAATCATTTTGGGGAACAGAGAGTTTTCTGATGAGTTGAGCCAGCTTTTGTTGTGCACTTCTAAGGTGAGGATTCACTGCGAATTAATTCGGAAATGCTAAAATACATCAATTTATCGTGCATATGTATTCTGAAATATTGTCCTGTCTCGAGTTAAAGACGGTGCACCGATGTGGTCGCTTTTGTTACTGAAAAAAGAAGCGAAATATCCCTCAAAACTACCCTAACGTCTTACATAAAAGATGGAGACATTGGATAATATAGACATAAAAGTATTATGCCTGGAAAAGAAATAAGAAAGGCTGGTCACTGCTGGAACAGCTTTGATCTTCGTAAAACAGTAGAATCCGAGAGAAATAATGATTGTTCCACGTCGGTAAAGCAAGAAGTTCAGACAGTGGAACGTAATGAAGAAGAGAATTCTAACATTTCAAGCAGAACAATCTGATAAATGGCTTTGTCTGAAAGAGTAGTTTTGTGGAATTTCTCACAGCATAAAATAGATTCTCCAGTTTGAACCGTTTGATCACGGGTCTGCTCAATCAGAGCTAACCTGGGGTGAAAAGACAACGATTGTCTCTCAACCTCTCCAAGCAACATACATAGTAGTAAACCATTATTGTTCTTAACAACAAATAAGTTAGGGACAAACATACGTCGGTTAAGAGTCAGTTAAGAACCTTCGATTAACCGAGACCAAGCACGCAGTTAGTAAACAAATATGTTATGTGAAGGGGAAAAAAATTAAAATCAAACATGGGAGATAGTTCCAATGCGATAAGTTGCTTGAAAGTTTTGAACCATATATATACAATGGAAATTAGAAAGAATTTAGTTTTTAAAGTAAACTCGCAAGTTTACGCTTTATTAGACCTCCTCAACATGGCCTAACTAACAATGACCAATCTAGAAGGGATATCCTCCACTATGGTCGATGACCGCCGGAAGAAAAGAACGTGCGTCTCTGTATGTGTGTATATATACATATATATATTATATATATATATATAATATATATATATATATATATATATATATATATATATATATATATATATATATATATATATATAATATATAGTAAGAAAGAGAGGTAGAGAATTTCGATTATCCCACGTGGTGAGGTGTAATACAAATAATATATATAAAATAAAGAAGGAAAATGCACACAGTTTACATAGTATTAAAATATTTTAAAATATATTTTATATTGTGTTTGTCAACCAGTTTCGCTTTCGCTAATCATTTATAAACTTCTCCACACAGGACATAAATTAAAATTCCCTTAAAATATACAAAATTACAACAATTTTAATGTCATGATTAGCGAAGGCGAAACCGGTCGACAAGCCCAATATAAAATATATTAAGAAATATATTAAAACTGTGTAATCCGTGTGTATTTTCCTTCTTATATATATATATTGGGTCATGCCATAAATAATGCGATTTTTTTTATACTTCAAAATTAACATAAGCAAAGTGGCTGTTGAATGTTACTACTAGTTTAAGCCCAGGCAGATTCTCCGCCAGCTGGTTATCGGTGGGACCCTTTATATACAATATATTGCTTGCTGGGGAGCGAACCTTTTCTGCCATTTAGCAGTTAACAGGATCACGCGACTGACTTAGTTTCGCGTTATTTGGCTCATCCTCAGCCGCGAGCACCTGCACGCGAGAGCGATAGCCAGAGCCCGCCACCGGCTAACAATATACTGTAAACAAAGTGACCATCGGTCTCTGATTTACAACAAGCAAAATAGCTAGCTGTAAAGTCTCAAGATAGAGTAATAACTAAACTGTAAAGCCAGTCGCCACATCCAAGTGGCTGTTGAATGTTACGACTAGTTTAACTCCAGGCAGATTCTCCGATTACAACTAGCTATATAGCTTGTTGCAAATCAGTGACCAATGGTCACTTTGTTTACAATATATTGTTAGCGTTGGCGTATTCGGGCTATCGCTGTGGTGTGCAGGTGCACATGGCTAAGAATAACCTATTTCTTTACTACCCACAAGGGGCTAAACACAGAGAGGACAAACAAGGACAGACAAACGGATTAAGTCGATTACATCGACCCCAGTGCTTAAATGGTACTTAATTTATCGACCCCGAAAGGATGAAAGGCAAAGTCGACTTCGGCGGAATTTGAACTCAGAACGTAACGGCAGACGAAATACGGCTACGCATTTCGTCCGGCGTGCTAACGATTTTGCCAACGAATCTGAGTCAGTCTCGCGATCCTGTTAGCTGCTAAAGTGTAGCAGGGGTTCGCTCCCCCTGCTGACAGCATATTGTGTGTAAAGGTTTCTGAGGGTTGCACCGTTTACCAGCTGTCGGAGAATCTGCCTAGGGTTAAGCAAGTAGTAACATTCACCAGCCACTTTGAAGTGACGACTGACTTTATTGTTTAGCATACGTCACTACTCTATCTCTTCATGAGATTTTACAAGATAAACAAAATTCTTTTTTAATCTAAAATATACTCTCCTCCAATTTCTACAATGCTCTTCCAACTATCTGGTAGACTTGCCAGGCCCTTCTTCCAAAATTCACTTATCCGTGACGAAATATACTCCTCCACTACTGTTCTGACCTCGTCTAAAAAATCCATATTTTTTCTATCCAAATGATTTTGAAGACTGCGGAATAAATGAAAACCAGATGGAGCAATGTCCAGCGAGTATGATGGGTTGGGCATCGCTTCCCATTCCAACTGTTCCAACCTTTGGAAGTCATCCTCATTGTATGTGGCCGAGCATTATCCTGATGGAAGAATACCTTTTCTCTTGAAACCTTTTTTGTTTTTCTTATAGCGTTGACTGAAGCCGCTCAAGCTGCTCACGGTAGATCTCCTTTGTTATTATTTGGTTTGGATTTAAAAGTTCGAAGTGGACTAAACCTTAAATATCCCATCAAACAGATAACCACACCTTACATGTTTGGAGGCCTTCTTTAGCCCAGGCTGTCGGTGCTTCTCCTTTCCCTACCCATTGTCATTGGCGCTTGACATTTTTATAGAGAACCCTTTTCTCGTCACCAGTCACTATTCGGTCCAAAAAAGGTTCATTCGTGAGAGGTGACAGTAAAGAAGACTACACATTCACATTCTGCGCGCGATTAGGCTTAGAAAGTTTGTGAGGAACCCATTGACCCAGTTTGCTCATTTTTCCGATAGCACACGTCTATGAATAGTTGAATGACCAAATCCAAGATTCTCTGCCAGCTTCTCAACAGTTACGATGGGATATTGTTCTACCAGGTTTCACAGGACGTCCTCATCGAGCTTTACAGATCTTCCAGGACGAGGCTCTCTTCTATCCTGTAGTTTCCGGCTCGGAATTTCTGGAACCACCGTTGATACTGGCTTACGCTTCTTGTCTGATCCCCATGTACTGCATTAATATTACTCACACTTTCCGTTGCGTTGTTGCCTTTATTGAGCCCAGAAAGCAAAATATCCCGAATATGCTCCTTCGTCACTTACATTATAGCTTTGAAAAATACCTGTTAAAGTCAAACTGCACTCTTCAAAACTTGCACTAGGAATAAGGTCAAGGTAAAGTTACTACCTGCTGTTATAGCAAGTTGATGCAGGTAGTTTTTTTCCCGTCACCGTCCGATTTTTAATTCATGCAATTGAAAAAACCGCATTATTTATGGGATGACTACGATGCTCACCCTTATTCCATCTCTTTTCTGTCTATCTCCCTCTCTTGGTCTTCTTCCTTTCTGCTTTCTCTCCCACCCTTTCCCTATTCTTCTCCTCCACCCTTCACCTTCCTTCTCTCTCTCTCTCTTTCTCACTCTTCCTCCTTGACTCTCTCGTTTCTCACGCGTGACGAACGGCCATTCTTTCTTTCGTCCAATCCCTTCCTAAAGACAAGACATGCTTTTATCTGTCTCTTCTCAAAGCTCTTTTTATTCAAGCGTT
>NW_021835759.1:0-12500 GCF_006345805.1 Octopus sinensis
GCCCAAAAGTGTATATAGATACTTAAATGTATTTATATATTCATCTATACACCATGTATGTATAATGTGCGTGTATATATTTCCATAGAGGTAACCATTCAATCCATACAAAGTTTTTTAGGACGAAAATATTTATAATAAAAGAAAGGTTGTGTGTCTGTCTACTCCGATTTAGATTCCTAACTACTCCCACATTTTGCGATGCAGTTTAACCAAAACCGGTATCTTATAGTCGTGATTCATATCGAGCCCTTCTGGGTATTAGCGCGCGTCTACGATGAGTCTATGATTTTACAAATAATTTACCATCATTTTTTTCCATTTTAATGCATATTTTTTTAAATAAAGGGAAGTAACTCTCAAACTTCACACCAATATGCGTGCTCATATGCGACGTAATATCACATCGGCAGCATTTCCTCACACCCTCCTTGCACTTGGCGAACGCAAAATACCAGGGATGAAAATGGTAATATTGCCATCGATTCCATTTGTACCATTGTTAAGACGCCTTCTGATATCAGAGATGCAGTGTTCCCAGATCTACAAGCTAATTATCAGAATATGGATTGGATTGGCAAAAGGCTATACTGGCCCCGAGGAATAAAACTGTTCACCATATTAATGATGAAATGCTAAACTCATTCCTGGGGAAGTCTATGTATATCAGTCTATCGATACAACTCCTGACCCAGAGGACGTCATCACTATCCAATAGAGGTACTCAATTCCTTTGAGCACCCCGGACTACCACCACACTTTCTCAAACTTAAAGTTGGTGCCCCTATAATGCTCATCAGAAACTTGGTTCCCCCAAAACAATGCAATGGCACACGTTTGATCGTTAAGTCCTTATCTCCCACCGTAAACTTATATCAATATTTGCCTGAATAATCGTCATAATTCAGTGCAATCATTAACAGTACTTTCAAGCAATTCAGCCCCGAGCAACGCCGGGCAATTCTGCTAGTCTTCTATATATATAAACGCAAAATGTCTGTGTGTGTGTCCTTAATACAAATCCACAATATTAGTTAGAGAGCTCGCACTTTCTATAGTCATTTAAAACCGTCCAAGGGAGGTCGTGCACATCTTTACATTTCCTCAGTCACCCCGCAAAGCCATTAAAAAATCAATACAAGTGACTTTTTTGTGAGTTTTCTATCCAAAACCCAATCAAAATTCCCATTTCTTTATTACCCACAAGGGGCTAAACATAGAAGGGACAAACAAGGACAGACATAGGTATTAAGTCGATTACATCGACCCCAGTGCGTAACTGGTACTTAATTTATCGACCCCGAAAGGATGAAAGGCAAAGTCGACCTCGGCGGAATTTGAACTCACAACGTAAAATTCTCGAAACTTGATACGCCAATTGAATTCCAGCTAGCTGTATGTGATTGGTCGGAGATTTGGACAGTACTTGCGTATATGTGCGCACGCACGCAGCTGTATATGCAGGCGCTAGCACTATGACCCAGCAACGCCGGGTCATTGGGCTAGTATTTAATATTTTGAATCAAATTCGTAAGAAACGCTTGCAAAAAAAAAAAAAAAAACGTTAGATGGAATTGCTTCACATATACTAACAATGGAAAATATTCAAACCAAGATGGTCTTGCCTAGATGTCTTTGATATTCCATCAGGACTGAACTGGAACTAAGCAATAACAACAATTACGGCCTAGATTGATGATATTAATGTTCTGTCCAGCTCTGAATGTCGTGCGACAATGTCAGAGGGTTAACTTATCCTTTGCATAAAATTTGAGGTTTGGTAAACAGATTTCGAAAATGGCGTAGGTATACACTTTAGTACCATTTCTCTGACAAGACCTCTGATAGTCTCTCATAAATTGTTCGTAGGATGTTATTCCACTTTCTCCAAGCATTTGTGTACAACTGCAGAAAATGGTAGCATATTTTGTTTATTAATAAATAATTAGATAAATTAGCTGCAACTAAAACTCTAATGTTTGTAAAACTCTCTTCGGGATGAGCAATAAAGGAGAAATGGATATACATCTTATTGTTGTACATAGACCAGCTTTTTGCGTTCTGAGTTCAAATGTCACTGCGGTTGACTTAGCCGTTCATAGTCTGTGGGTCGGAAAAATAAGTACCAGTTGAGCAGTGGAGTCTATGTAATCAACTCGTCCATCCTCACAAAATTGTAGGCCTTGTGCCTATAGTAGAAAGGCGGCGAGCTGGCAGAACCGTTAGCACGCCGGACGAAATGCGTAGCCGTATTTCGTCTGCCGTTACGTTCTGAGTTCAAATTTTCCTTTCATCCTTTCGGGGCTCGATAAAATAAGTACCAGTTACGCACTGGGGCCGATGTAATCGACTTAATTCGTTTGTCTGTCCTTGTTTGTCCCCTCTATGTTTAGCCCCTTATAATAAAGAAACATAATAAAGAAACATATCGTAGAAAGAATTGCTGTTGCTTCACATCGAGGCGACCCCGATCGTGAAGATCCCAAATGAAAGACGTTTCACTCGTGATCATCTCATGTATATCTTCCGATAGATGGAAATATATTCTGCAGAATGCCGTCTTTAAAACATATCGAATAACAGTATCTTTTATATCCTCCTTAACTTGGATGTCTAATGAGGAAGCGCTGAAATTGAGTGAAAAGATAGTTCCAGCGCCCATGACAGGCGGTTCACGTCCGCTACGATATATGTTAGCGCGCTCAGTAACACACGCCTATATAAAGAACCTCTCAAGTCGAATATACAGCAGTATTCGGTGTTTTCATAATACATCAGGTTTATTAAGATATAAAGATTGCCATTCGTCATTAATGCTGCTTCTGTCGCTAATATATATATATATATATATATATATATATATATATATATATATATATATATTAGATTAACCTTCAATGACCAAAACACTGTTATATCGTTATATCGTTGGCAGTGAGATTTGGCTGGTATACGGGAACCGAGGCTTGCTACTGAAGAAGAACAGTACACTGAAATCACCTGATCTGGCAGTTCCAACGTACATTCCAGAGGTCTCTCGTCTGTTATGATATATATTTGTACTCTTAGCCCCATACGCCTGTATAAGAGGATCTTTCAAGGCGTAAACCACAGTAGACATCATTCTAATAATATACCTTCGTTACATAGGATATAAAGATTACCATTAGTTGAGTACCCTGAACACATTGTCACAAATAATTCACGAAGTGTCAAATAAATCAGGACGACCCAGTATTTCACAAATTTCAGAAGAGGAAGCGAAGCGGACAAAAATGGAGTTTTAGACTCACGCGTACTACTTAAGTACTGCGAGGCATTTTTACTTCGCAATGTTTTCAGTTCATATACTCCACCGCTCTCGGTAATAATTTCTTTTGTGACAGGACGACCAGTTGAATGCATACATTTCATTTCTAAGATATTATTTAATATATTAACGGAGTGAATATATGGAACCTGAATCTACTACGATACGCATACATACATACATACATACATACATGCATGCATGCATGCATACATACATACATACATACATACATATATACATACATACATACATACATATGTACACACACACATAAAAACATGCATGCATACATACATATGTATGCATATATGCATGCATGTATGTATGTATATAATATATATATTTATGTGTGTGTGAGCAATGTTTTAGATTTTCTTATAGCCATTATATACATATACATACATATATATATATATTAACACACACACACACACATATGTGTATGTACACACATACATGCACGCATAAACACACACACTCACGCACCACATACACACACACACACACACAAACACACACACACACACAAACGTTGTAGAGCTGTGCAGATTTCTTTTGCTACACATTATGTTCCCAAGTGCTGGGAGGTGGAAGGGTCTTTGGAATGAATGGTACGTAGCATTTGATAAATCTATGATAAATCTATTTCAATGGAAAGCTGTGCTAAAGAAGGATGTGAAATATATATGCAATGTATATGAAATATATATCAAAAATATATATGAAATATATATTCAATATGTTTATAATCCAGAAACATGATGTTCACAGATAACCACCAGACTTCGTTTTCAATATCTATTCCTTCTGTTTTGCATATGTGAATTACAGGGTTTGTCGTGCCCGGAGTCCCACTTTGATAGAAATAAGCATTCTTGACCGCTATTTCTATTTTTTCGGTATGCGGTCAAGCAACCTGTTGCCTGTCCCTTTTTCTTATATACGATATATATACTGAACTTTACAGAAGTTCCTGCCGGTAATCGGCTATATTTACATACCGAATTCTACCAGTAAATAATTGTGGTTTTTTTAAAAACCTTTATAGAAATTATTTACCCTTATTATTATATTACTAATTGGATTTTTCACTCCCTTACGACAACCCAATATTTCCTACTCCTATGGAACTATTTTTGTAGTGCGCATGGCAAAATTTTGGAGGGAAGATTTACGAATTCAAACGTCTATGTAGGTTTAGCCTTTGCTCGCTTTCTTCAAATATTTTGATGTCGCATGGTCAGAAGATTTGAGGTACGTAGCATTTGATAAATCTATGATAAATCTATTTCAATGGAAAGCTGTGCTGAAGAAGGATGTGAAATATATATGCAATGTATATGAAATATATATCAAAAAAATATATATATGATTATATTCAATATGTTTATAATCCAGAAACATGATGTTCACAGATAACCACCAGACTTCGTTTTCGATATCTATTCCTTCTGTTTTGCATATGTGAATTACAGGGTTTGTCGTGCCCGGAATCCCACTTTGATAGAAATAAGCATTCTTGACTGCTATTTCTATTTTTTCGGTATGCGGTCAAGCAACCTGTTGCCTGTCCCTTTTTCTTATATACAATATATATACTGAAATTTACAGAAGTTCCTGCCGGTAATCGGCTATATTTACATACCGAATTCTACCAGTAAATAATTGTGGTTTTTTTAAAAACCTTTATAGAAATTATTTACCCTTATTATTATATTTAATATATATATAATATATATTATATATATATATGCATCTATACGACAGGCTTCTTAGAGTTTCCGCCTAACAAATCCACTCACAAGGCTTTGGTCGGCCCGAGGCTATAGTAGAAGACACTTGCCCAAGGTGCCATGCAGTGGGACTGAGCCCGGAACTATGCGGTTGGTAAGCAAGCTACCTACCACACAGCCACTCCTGCACCTATACATACACACACACACACACACACACACCACACATACACATATATATATATATATATATATATATATATATATATCTGTATATATTTATTGACATGTTGATATATATATTGATATACAGAGGGTTTTGTTTGTGATCTCCTATTTGTGTCAGGCCTCTGAAAATACGACGATTAACCAAGCTTATATGGCGTGTCGTTTATTTCCTGGCAGTTGTCCGAATCTCATTTTTTCAGACACATGAGACTAATAGCAGCTCGCACTTAAACCACTCAGCCGGTAAAAATGTCTAATCGTGCGACGGACCGGTTCTCCATCCACAGTGAAATATATATGCCAGAGAAACCGGGAAACCGGCCCTGTTATTCTTACGGACTAACCACTGAAACTCTCTGTATATTAAATAATACTTGTCTTTTAACAGTTGGAATAATTTATTTTTGATCTCAATAATAACATTACACACACTCATACATATATATATAGTTGAAATTACGGAAAAACAAAAGAGGAAGACAGAGGTATGAACAACAAGCAGGTGCATTTGTTTGACGCTCGGGAAAGTGAGAAAGTCCTTTATGTTTCGAGCCTGCGCTCTTCAACAGAAACGGATGCGAGAAAATAGACAGAGAGGATATAAAAAATCTTGTGGATTTAGCGATCAACACATATTTATATATATATATATATATATATATATATGTATTGTTTTTATTGGCTAAACTGGCAAAATGACCATTCCGAAATATACAATATATAAATATATATATATATATCGTTTATCCGTAATAATGAAGGGTGAAATTAATTAATTGGAATATTATCAATTACACCAAGTAGTCGTCGGCATGTACAACGCCTCATTCGAGGAAAATTTAAGTATACTAAGCAATAAAGGGTTTAGCAACGAATTGCCTTACACATACCGAATTTAGAAATAGCAGTCAAAGAGTTATAGCATTTCTTCTACTAAAAAGGGAGATCTCAGTAAAAACAGCAATTGGAAGGCAGACACAAACAGGTAGAGAGAATGAATTGACGGCAATCTATCATACAATTTTAAGTTATCTACGGACGTACGTTTCGAAATCAAGTTTTTAGGAAAGCATAAGAATTAAATATTAAATAATTCTATCTTACCAAAAACTTCTTTTCTCTTCAGCGTAAATACTATAATCATAAATGATTATATATTGAATTTTGAGATACTAGAAGGCACCAACTCAACTCAGTATCAGAGCGAGCGAGCTAGAATCCGCAACTATTATCACCAAATTCAATGCGTGAATGAAAAGATTGTGTCCCCAGCCCCTTCCCACCCGCGTGTAGCCAAAACAAGATGCTGTGGTCATCTACTGAGATAAAATATGGTTATCCGTAATAATGAAGGGTGAAATTAATTAATTTGGAATAATTATCAATTACACCAAGTAGTCTTCGGCATGTAAAAGCCTCATTCGAGGAAAATTTAAGTAATACTAAGCAATAAAGGGTTAGCAACGAATTGCCTTACCACATACCGAATTTAAAATAGCAGTCAAAGAGTTATAGCTATTTCTTCTACTAAAAAGGGAGATCTCAGTAAAAACAGCAATTGGAAGGCAGACACAAACAGGTAAAGAGAATGAATTGACGGCAATCTATCATACAATTTTAAGTTATCTACGGACGTACGTTTCGAAATCAAGTTTTTAGGAAAGCATAAGAATTAAATATTAAATAATTCTATCTTACCAAAAACTTCTTTTCTCTCAGCGTAGAATACTATAATCATAAATGATTATATATTGAATTTTGAGATACTAGAAGGCACCAACTCAACTCAGTATCAGAGCGAGCTAGAATCCGCAACTAGTATCACCAAATTCAATGCGTGAATGAAAAGATTGTGTCACCAGCCCCTTCCCACCCGCGTGTAGCCAAAACAAGATGCTGTGGTCATCTACTGAGATAAAATATGGTTATCCGTAATAATGAAGGGTGAAATTAATTAATTTGGAATAATTATCAATTACACCAAGTAGTCTTCGGCATGTAAAAGCCTCATTCGAGGAAAATTTAAGTAATACTAAGCAATAAAGGGTTTAGCAACGAATTGCCTTACCACATACCGAATTTAGAAATTCGCTCTGATACTGAGTTGAGTTGGTGCCTTCTAGTATCTCAAAATTCAATATATAATCATTTATGATTATAGTATTCTACGCTGAAGAGAAAAGAAGTTTTTGGTAAGATAGAATTATTTAATATTTAATTCTTATGCTTTCCTAAAAACTTGATTTCGAAACGTACGTCCGTAGATAACTTAAAATTGTATGATAGATTGCCGTCAATTCATTCTCTCTTACCTGTTTGTGTCTGCCTTCCAATTGCTGTTTTTACTGAGATCTCCCTTTTTAGTAGAAGAAATAGCTATAACTCTTTGACTGCTATTTCTAAATTCGGTATGTGGTAAGGCAATTCGTTGCTAAACCCTTTATTGCTTAGTATTACTTTATATATATATATATATATATAAGTATATATATGTATATATATATATATACATATATATTATCTATATTATTAGTTAACTGAACGCCACGCATCCATTTCCAACTACGTATACACCACCCCCACACACACACACACACTCATGCACACACACACTCATGCACACACACACACATGTACATGAATATATCCACACACGCTCGCACATATTTTTACACTAAGCTTGCAATGTAAACAAGCGTCGAATATTTTGTTCGCCTTCTTTTCTAATTTCTTTTAATTTTCTTTTCTTCTCTTTTATAAAAGCATTGCTCGAAATGTTAGCTCTTCTTCTATTCATTTCATTTCAAGTATTTATTTTCATTGTACACATTCTTTGATCGTTATTGATTTGTTTTATGTTTCTACACTCCGTCCACCACACATTCTACGTCTCCAGCACCGTATATGATTTATTTTATTGTCTGCTCTTTACCTCATCAAATTCATCGTTTCACTTATGAAATTTCTAATATATCTGTGTGTATATATAAATATATATGCAGAAATACATACATGTATACACATATGTATATAAGTATGCATGTATGTACTTGCATATTTATACGTATATTAAACACGCAGAACACACTCATACATACCACACATATACACACATATGTATATATTTGCTTATGTATATAAATATAGGTACGTGGCATACATATTAATAGACAAAAAATAAAACTTCGTCGGTGTTTCCTTTCATTTATATGAACACAGGGGTAAAAATAACAGACAAATACACAAACAAGGGCAGCAGGCACGCACAATCTCTCAGACTGTCTTTCTCACTTTATACACCACACACACACACACACACACACACACACACACACACACACACACATCATATATATATATATATATATATATATATATATATATATATATATGTATATATATATATACATATATGCATGTATGTCATTATGTATGTATATATATATGCGTGTATATTTATATATATATATATATATACAGAGAGATACAAGTAAATGATTGAAAGCAAATAATACGCATGCACACCACGCTTACACACAACAGATGCACTTAAAAATAGCAATTATATATATATATAAATGCATATACATACATACATACATACATACATACATATATATATATATATATATATATATATATATATATATGTATATGTGTGTGTGTGTGTATGTGTGTGCAGGTATATAATCATCACACATATGTATATATGCAAGTATCTATATGTATGTCTGTGTATATGTATATTGATACACACACACACACACACACGTACACACACGAATCGATGTGTACTCACAAACACTAAAAACCGGTGTACTCAAACATACACACATTATGCACATACACACACATATAAACATATACATACATATACACACACATATGTATACAAATATATATATACACCCACATGAATATTATATATATATACATACTCGCTCGCCCACACCCACACAAACATAATTACGCGTGCCTGACTCTACAAGCTGTTTTGAAGGAACCATAAAAACGTAACGGTCTGCAGTACGGTTCTCTACACAAATTGGCAACCAACCACATCCCTTCCTCCCCCACTCTCTCTCCTTCTCTTTTACACCAAATCAATACATGGACTGATTAAAGTCACCGACATAGCGAGAGATCAATGGTAAATGGGCAGCAAGCCAACGGTCATTCCTATAGACTTTCACTTATATATACCTCACCTGACTAGTAATATATTGATTGTTACCCCCCTTGATTATCGCTCTCCAGTCATGAAGGTTGGTACTGTTTGCGAGGAATGGAGATAAATAGGAGAATGAACTGAGGAAGTGTGTATGCTTATTTATGTGTGTTAGTGTGTGGTGTATATTGTAATTTGCGCGGTGTATTGTGGGCATGCATGTGTACGTTTGTGACTGCGTTTGTCAGAATGTGTGCTTCTGTGTGTGACGGCAGTGTGTTTGATTCTTTTCTCTGTGTGTGATGTCGTGTGATTGCGAAAGGATAAAAACGCATACGATTATGCGTGTCTCTATGCTTCCACGTTTGTGTATGAGTGTGCCTGTATGTCTTGATGTAAGTATTATTTCTGTACGTAAGTCAATTGTGTATGATTACGTATGCAGATATATGCTGAGTGACAGCGTTACTACTCAGCGTGTTTATGTATATGTGTATGAATGAGCTTAGCTACACTCCATCAGATGGCTGTGTTCGTTTGGAGGTTTGTGAGTGTGTCTACATGTGTGAAAAAATGTGTGTGTTTATTTGTGTGTGTGTGTGTGTGTGTGTGTGTGTGTTGAATGAGTGTGATTGAGTGTCTATGCGTGTATGTGTGTAATAAAGGACCATTGAAACAAGGCCATTACGAGCTAAACGTTGCTGATTTTATGTACAGTAGATGTGTCACTAATTGTAATGAACTGAAGGAGTGAGGAAGAGAGAGAGAGAAAGAGAGAGAAAGTGAGAGAGAGAGAGAGAGAGTGAGAGAGAGAAAGAGAGAAAGAGAGAGAGTGAGTGAGAGAGAGAAAGAGAGAGAGAGTGAGTGAGAGAGAGAAAGAAGAGAGAGAGAGAGAGAGAGAGAGCTGTATATGTAGTGGATGAGTGTATATGTGGCATATGAGGTATGTCAATGGTATATATGCAGCATATGCGTGTGTATGCATGTGTGCGCGTGTGAGTGTAAAGTGAACGAACAATCCTAGTGAATAGAACATCGGTGATATGCTTATATACATACATACATACACATGTGTGTGTGCATATATATATATATATATATATATAGTATATATATATATTATATATATTACATATATATATATACATATATATACATATATATATATACATATATATACTATAGATATATATATATATATATATATATATTATCTATATATATATATATACATATATGCATGTGTGTATATGTATAGATGTATACATACATATTTTCATCTGTGTGCAGTTAAACGAACTAAGAACAAAAACTCTGTGTAATCGCACGAAGTGCTAGAAATATTCAGTAAAACTCCCTAAAGTCATACACAACGGCCTTGAAAACAAAGATACATGAATAATGTAATCCTAAAGGAAATACGAGATGGTCATATTTGGAGTTATTTGATCATAATTTGGTCAATCAGTTGCTTACTTGACTTAAATACGGCAAAATAAAACTCGATGATGGGGACTCCACTTAGACATTGAAAAGCATATCTTACCGAATTAACACAAAAGGGTGATATGATTGCTCTGATTATTTTCAGTACGAGTAATACAATATTGTGGAGGTGCGTAGATTAGTGGTTAGGGTGTTGGACTAACGATCGTAAGACTGTGGTTTCGTTTCATGGACCGGGCGATGCGTTGTGTTCTTGAAAAAACAAAAAAAAAACGTCACGTTGCTCCAGTCCGCTCAGGTGTAAAAAAGAGTTTCGCCTGGAGAGGGATAGGTTATGCCAGGCTTTCTTATGCGCCCAACGACCTCGCTCCCAAGGGTTAATTGTCAATTGTCAATCCAATATTTAATTTGTTTTATGCGCCTTTTCAAGCCTAGTCAGGCTCATGGGCCCGGTTTCCCGGTTTCTGTGGCGTATGTCCCCCCCCCAGCTGGACTGGACACCAGTCCATCGCAGCGTTACTCAAGAAACAGGAAGAAAGAGTGAGAGAAAGTTGGGGCGAAAGAGTACAACAGGGGTCGCCACCACCCCCTGCGGAGCCTCGTGGAGCTTTAGGAGTTTTCGCTCCATATACACACAACGTCTGGTCCGGGAATCGAAATCGCGATACTCCGACCGCGAGTCCGCTGCTCTAACCGCTGGGCCATTGCGCCTCCACCAATCCAATATTAGAAAATCCAATTTCTACTGCTGCATTGTGGGTTATAAACTTATGGAAAAAGAATAGTACTGGCACTACGTCGGTTACAACGACAAGGGTTCTAGATGATCTGATCAACAGCACAGCCAGTTGGTGAAAATAACGTGCAAGCGGCTGAGCACTCCACTGACACGCGTACACTTAACGTAGTTCTCATGGAGATCCAGCATCGCACGGGGTGTGATATGGATGGCTTTTTGAAATACAGGTACTATTCATTTTTACGAGCTGAGTGGATTGGAACAACTTGGGATAAAGTGTCTTGCTCAAAAAAAAAACACTTCGCGCCACCGGGAATCGAACTCACGATCATGATCCGATTACCACAAAACCACCAAAGAGAATATCAAGTATAACATTAGGCACCGTTTAAGTCTAATCTGTACAGCTTTAAGGCATGGACTCTTTTGAGTCAAAACTACTGAAAAGGTTGCAAGACGCAACGAAAATTTTAGGAAAATAAAAATAAGAAAATAGTGGAAAGTTTTTCCGGTGTGTGTGTGTGCGTGTTACATTATAAGGCACAAAAAGAAAATGACTCTCCGTAGACACAACAGAATATGCTTCAACACACGAACTCATATAAAGAATCTTGCAAACCAAATCCAAAAACGAAATATATATTTTAGCTTGCTCTCAATAAGTAAATACTACAGGGGCCAAAGCGTTGATTTGCCCACATGCCTAAAATGCTGCCGAGCCGGCTGTACGCGTAATCCTGATGCAAGGAAAACGAGATTGCTTAATCGGGAGTTAGAAAAACCTCAGGATCTTTTCGATTTGAACGACAGTTTTTCTAGCGGTTTCATATGAAATTATCACCCATAATTATGACTCTAGTATCGATCTATTGC
>NW_021835759.1:17500-35000 GCF_006345805.1 Octopus sinensis
ATACATACATACATACATACATACATACATACATACATATATAAATATATATATATATATACATAAATAGCTAAATGGCTATATATAGTTACATACGTACATACATAATACATACATACATACATTAATGCATACACACACTAATACATATACATATATGGAGAGAGAGAGCGAGAGAGAAAGAGAGAGATATATGCGGGTATTTGCGTGTATTTGCGTGTGTGTGTACGGAGATACATTGATACGTGTGTGTATATATTATATATATATATATATATATATATATATATAACGTACAATGTATAAGTGAATATATAAATGCCCGTGTAGGCATATATATTGGTGCAATACATAACCTTACGCAGGCAAACGAAACAATAACCAAACACATGATCCTACACACACGCGCACAATCACGCGTGCGCACACACACTCACACACACACACAACACATACTCACACATACACACACACGTAGATAGTTATCAATAAATTGATTCATTATATTCGAGTAACTTTTTAAATTTCAGGTTTGCATGATTAGCTGTGAAAAGCCTCTTCAATATGGAGGAATCCCTCAGAAGTTTTCGTAATCTCACGGGATTACACAAGATAAGATATTTCATTGAATAAGGCGGTCAAAATTGGTGAAGAGAAGCCGATAGTCTAAGAATATTTTGGCAGAAAGAATCGTTATCTGAGGGTTAGATTCTTAACAAAAATGAAGAATGGTTCTGTAAAATGAGAAAGATGTTCATTAGGATTAAATTGGTTAATTTGCTGATTGCGAATATCATCTCCATTTAAGGTTAATTAATATTTCTCTGGACATTGGTTAGCTGGTCATTGTGGGTAGCCATGTCTTGCTGATAACAATTACTCTCTAAATTGTACACATGAAGGAATTCCTTTGGCTGTTAATTCCTACAAACTTTATTCTTCATGATTAATTATGATGATGATGATGATGATGATGATCTTCATCGCTGTCACCACCTGTGCCACAGTCGTTACGGCCATCATCATCATCATCATCGTCGTCGTCATCATCATCATCCCCATCAGCCCCATCTTCTTCCTCCTTCCCCCACCCCTCCTCCTCCTTCCTTCTTCCTTCTCTTCCATTTCCTCTTCCTCCTCTTCCATTTCCTCTTCCTCCTCCAGCTCCCCTCCTCCAATCTCTAACTCTCCTCACATCCCCACCTCCACCTCCCCACCTCCCCTCTGCTCACTCCCCCACACCTTTTACTCCTCCACTCCTCCCCACCTCCCCTCTGCTCACTCCCCACTCCTTTTACTCCTCCACTCCTCCCCACCTCTTCTACTCCTTCCTCCCTCTTCTTCCTCTTTCTCATCACAATATATATTGCATGTGTACTGTGCATACACTGTAAATATCTACATTCTATACATTCTATGTACATATAATGTTTATACATTATACATACGCAGTATATATATTCTGAACATGTATGATAAGAAGTCTGCCTCATGTTCAATTCCATTCCGTGGCATCTTCAGGAGGTCTCTTCAATTAGGTCGTCAAGTATGAAATTTGTAGTAAGGTTTATTGGTAAACTTTGACAGCTGCTCATTTTGCGCCATTATTATATTTTGACAAGCTTTATTTTTTGTCACAAAGTTAACACATCTATTTCTTTATTCTAACACATTTTGCTCTTTATAAAGTACTTGCAGTATCATCCGGTGTTGCTCGGGTTTGTTTTGACCCTTTAGAATTGAAATTTTTGAAAAGTAAAAATTTTGCATTATGCAACTTGTTATTCTCTTTAAGTGAACATTTTTCCAGTTGAAATACACCGAAAAATGGTGACACAGCAGTCAAAAATCGTAAAAAATAGGGATTGTCATAGAAAAAAAAGCACCTTTTTGATGTAAATAATTATTTGGTGTTAACAAGGTCCGATTTGAATTTTATCTTCTACAGAATGAAGAGCAAGCCTTTTTCTATCATACTCTCAATTTTGGTCAACTTGTGTTGCAGGGTCTCGAAGGAGATAGTGTTAGTTGAAGGCCAGCTTTATATATATAGATTTGATACACACTACTTTCCATCCTTAATAATGAAACATGGTAGATCCAAAAGTTAAACACACAGACACATACACAGATACACATACAGACACACAAGTTGAGTTTTATATATATAGATCTCTCAACGGGGTTTTCAGGGAAGCGTTTCAGGGAGTCGCTGGTGATGTGTCGTGATGATCAAAAATCCGGCCTGCTAAAATTTGGTTGAAGTGATTCAAACTGCAGTCTCAACGCAAAATGGTCACATTTAATTCAAAGCATTAAAAATGTTATGAAAACAATTGTCCTATGTTCACAAAGTCCAAACGATTAATACGAAAAAACCCTCCAGGCTACATCCCGAAAATTCATTTCTTTGCCGAATTTCTACAATGTTTACGGAGATTCATTTTTTTATCTTGATGTTTTATTTTTCATGCAATTTACGCATGCTTGCACGCGTGGTGAACACAGTTCACACCAAACAGCTGACTGAGTAAAGTTCACTATTCAATGCTTTGGGATAAGGCCTAAACAAACACATTATCGATTTTTGCACTTGCGAGATGAATTTCGGAACAGAAATAGCGCAGTTCAATTTTTATTCGCCTAAACTTTAAGTGACCCATTTTTGGTGGTTCAACGATTTGTTGGCTAAGAGATGTGCCGGGAATTTAAACACACAGACACACACACAGATACACACACAGACACACATGTTGAGTTTTATATATATATAGATTTATAAATCGGTTTTTGCTATTTTTATCTAGAGATGGAATAATCAAAAATTCGTACAGTTTTGAAATATGAGTTCTTTCTTGGAAATACACCATCACAGACAGCTCGGAATATTAATGGAGTATTTCATTCTAATGTTATTACAAAAGAGACAGTATCAAATTGGTTTGCCAAATTTCGTTCTGGAACTTTGAACTGAGCAACGCGGTCGACCAGAAACAAAGGTGGATAATGACGGACTGAAAGCCACCGTCGAGCCAGATCCATCTCAAAGTGCCTGTGAATTATTGTTGTTGTTTGGTGTTAGCAAAAAAACATTAATGACTCACTTAGCTGAAATCGGTAAAGTAAAAAAGTTGGATAAGTGGGTTCCACCATCGCTTGACAACCGATTCCGGTGCATTTACGTCCCCGTAACTTAGCGGTTTGGCAAAATATACCGATAGAAAAAGCACTAGGCTTACAAAGAAAAAGTCCTGGGGTCGATTTCTTCGACTAAAAGCGATGGTCCAGCATCACCGCAGTCAAGTGACTGAAACAAATAAAAGAATAAAAGAATATAGAATATATATATAGGGGAGAATTCACACACACAAAAAAAAAGATGAAGACAGATAGTGTAGACAACAAACAGATGTGAAAAGGTCTTTAACGTTTCGAGCCGACGCTCTTCCACAGAAAGTTACACAGTAAGAAACAAAGAGAGAATATAAAGAATGTGTACTAGCTAGCGATCTATCATGGCGAGTGCCGGGCAGATACATATGTATACATATGTATATATATATATATATATAATATATATATATATATATATATATATATATATATATATACATACACGCACACAGACACACACACACATATATATGTGCATATATATATATATATATGTGAGTGTGTGTATATAAATATGTGCTGCATAAATGCATAATCATTGTACACCCTCTGTACATAGAATGTCTATACACTATAAACAGAATACATACTCCCTCTTCACGTATCTGGAGTTCGTTCCATGACTGACAACTCTCTCCTCTCCGTCCCTGGCTATAACTTAACCGAAGTAGACAAAGATGGTAATGAGATAAAGAAGACGGTAATGAAGGGCAGAGAATGTAATCCAGGTTGTGATTTACGATGAAAGAGATGTGAATTGTTTCTAATAAATGAAGATTGTCACTTTATCTCATTGATCATGCTTTATTGACCAGGGAATGGCCAGCTGTGGCCCCGAATGCTTCTCGGTTTCACACGGATACGCACACACACTCACGTCGTGCGGCCACATCCACATACCTGCACACACACACACACACACACACACATACAAACACACACACACACACACCCATATGTACATTGTACACAAATACACACAAGACACAAAAGATGTATACACACGCAACACAGTACACTAATTTTTGCATAATTTTTAGTCACCTCCTTCTCAATTCTGCCTTAATATAACTCTTCCTCTTACTCACTCACTCACTCGCTCACTCACTCACTCACTCACTCGCTCACTCACTCACTCAGTCTCTCTCTCTCTCTCTATCTCTCTTTCTCTCTCTCCATATCACTATCACACCCTTGACCACCGCAGTCTCTCAGCTGTCGTCATCTCATCTTTCAAAAGATTTTAGTATTTGAAACTTTTACTTCCAAACCTTCATTCATTCACACGCGCACACGCATGTACACGTACGCCGCACACAGTCAAATGCACACATACACACACTCAGTGGCTCATGCACACACGCACACACACATACACAAACATGAATATACGCACATATGTGAATGTATTTTCACTTGCATTCGTTTTTGTATCTATCTATCTACCTACCTACTTATCTATCTATCTATCTATTTATATATATATATATATATATATACATATCCATGCATACACACACGCAGGCACGCAGGCACGCACACACACACACACACACACACACACACATATCGAGAGAGAGGGTCATTAAAAAGCAACTCTCTATTTTAAAATACTTATAAATATTTTATTAATTGTAATTTTGACAAACAATGGATAGAAGAGGAAAGCTTTTAGTATGGAGGATTTATTTTTATTTAAAATTCGATATGGCTTCTATATGTCGCCACCAGCTTCTCGAGTCGTCCAGGAATTGCGTCAACTGATTTCAGCAAGAACTCTTGTGGGATGCAAGAAGACGTATCTTCTTATATAGGCCCTTCAGGTTTTTCCAAATTCTTTGGTTTTGTACAGTAAATTTGTTCCTTTGACCACCTCCAAAGAAAGAAGTCACCGGGTGTTAAATCGGGACTCCGAGTTGGCAATACATGCGGACCACGACGACCCATCCTTCTCCCAGAAAAGTGGGCATTTAGATATTAACGAACGGCATGTGCAATATGATTACACATTAAATTCTCATACTTCAAAAAAGAAACAAAAATATTTGAGAAAAAATCACAATTAATAAATAATTTATTAGTATTTTAAAATAGGGACTTACTTTTCAATCACTCTGTACACACACACACACACACACACGCACACACACACACATACACACACACACTCACATACAAACACACGCTCACAGGCACACACATACTCAACATACACGCGTGGACACACGCATACACATGCGTACATGAATCTACTTACATACGTACATACATACATATCCACACACACACACATACACATATTGGGGTTGGACAAAATAATGCCAACACCTTAAAGTTTCAAACACATTTATTTTAATATGGATAGGACCACCTTTGGCAGTAATTACAGCTGGGATTCTACGAGGTACGGACTCGTACAAAGTTTGAATTGTTTCCAAAGGAAATTTTGTCCATTCTTCAACTAAAACAGTCTGCAGTTCATATAGTGATGATGGTGGAGGATAACGACTCCTTACATGTTTTTCTAAAATGCACCATAAATGTTTAATAATATTGAGATCTGGGGACTGTGGTGGCCACATTAGATGTTCAACTTCACTAGAATGTTCCTCGTGCCATTGAGTAGCAACTTTAGCTGTGTGAATTGGTGCATTATCATCCTAAAAGATTGCGTTACTCTCCGGAAACAGTTCCACAACCATAGGATGAATTTAATCAGATAAAATTCTTAAATAGTCTTGACTATTAAATCTGCCATGAAGGGAAACCATTGGGCTAACGGATTTCCAAGATATAGCCGCACCAGATCATCACAGATCATCCTCCATGTTTAACTGTTGGAAGAAGGCAGATTGGGTCAAATGGTTCTTTTGGTTGCCTCCGCAAGTATACTCGGCCGGTGGTCGGAAATAAGGTAAAGGATGATTCGTCCGAGAAAATAACATCCTTCCACTGTCCTAGGGACCAATTCTGTAAGTTTGTATTCCACTCTAAACGCTGTGCAACGTTTGTTTTTGAAAGTAGTGGTTTTCTGATTGCAGCCTTCCCGTGAATTCCGGCTTTGTGCAGTTCCTGGCAAACAGTTTTTGTGGAAACTGGGTTCTGGAGGTGGTCATTAAGCTTTGCAGTAATTTCGGGAGCTGTACTTTTGTGATCCTTTCTAAGATTTCGCGTAAGAGTCCGACGGTCCCTCTCTGAAAGTTTTGGTTTTCTTCTGGAGTTTTATTTCGATTATGAGGTTTTTCCCTCTTTTTCAAAGGTTATCATTACTTTCGAGACAGTACTTCTTGATACACCAAATATTTCGGCTGTTTTCGTTACGCTAGCGCCTGTCATACGAGCACCAACAATTTGACCTCTTTGAAAGTCTGTTAGATCTGTTATTTAAATGAATTTTAATTACCTTTTTCTGATATCTGAAAAGAAACACCAATTTTAGCAAAACGTATTAAGCAACGTTAATAATAAATGAAAAACATAAAAGTAAACAAAATTTTTACGTTTTATAAATATTTCAAAATTATGATGCTAGGTGTTTCCATTATTTTATCCAACTCCTGTATATATATATATATATATATATATATATATATATATATGCATATATATATATATATATGTATGTATGCATATATGTATATATGTATATATAAATATATATATGTATATACATATATATATATACGTATATATATATATACATATATATATATGTATATATATATATGTGTGTGTGTGTGTTTGTGTATATAAATTAGGGACCTGCATTTTTGTATAAAATTCACTTCGTAGTGGTCAAGAGATTTCAACTGAGCAGGTAGCGCAATAAATGTAAGGAGAAGTAAGTAAGGAGAAGTCGATATACAAAAATATGAAAAACACTTAATACAAAAAACGTAAATATGTATACATAAATTGTTCAACTTACACCGAATTCCTGATATCATTGCTGTCCTGTGTAAGTCGGACTTTTGGTACGTATGTATGTATACGAGGCAACGTGCACGTATAGACACACGTCATAAAGCATCGTCTCATTTCTATGATAAATCCGTGCCTGGCATAACTTAGATGTAAATCTGATTTCTGACAATCTTGCTTCGAAAAACAACAACTCACTTTACCCATTGGATTGTATTTAAATCTTATTAGACCATAATGCTTAACATCTGTTTTCCTTGACCAAAATTAATAGCGGATTCAACCACGAAACCCCAAACGTGGGCAAAGATATTAATTTACTTGTTTGTTTGTATTATATTACAGTCAACGAACTCTGATGAGTTTCTGATGTTTTGTGTTAGGGTATTTCGTCTGCCGTTACGTTCTGCGTTCAAATTCCGCCGAGGTCGACTTTGCCTTTCATCCTTTTGGAGTCGATTAAATAAGTACCACTTACGCACTGGGGTCGATATATTCGACTTAATCCGTTTGCCTGTCCTCTTTTGTCCTCTCTGTGTGTAGCCCCTTGTGGGCAGTAAAGAAATATGAAATACGTATTCGCTGAATTTCAAAAATGCTCCAATATGTCTCACATCATATAATTCTGTCAGTTTTCCCTACTATTCCCTTTTTGTTTTGTCTCGCAAAATTATAGGAAAATTCATTAATATTTGGTTTTTGCAATGGTTAAGTTTGGATAAATGAGAACTTGGGCGTGGTTAAGGAATGTTATGGCTTGAGATATTATACAAATTTAATTCAAAGACTAAGTTTTATAATAGTTTTACGTGATTCTGGGTACTTTAATTAGGAAAAATACGCAATATATATTTACTACTACTACTACTACTACTACTACTACTACTACTACTACTACTACTACTACTACTATAATAATAATAATATAATAATAATAATAATAGTAATTTCTTTAATGGCGACAAGGGCACAAAAATATATAGAAAAGTACAAGGCTACGCTAAAGAGGGGACTGAGCAAGACATGTGGGGTAACTAAAATGTTACACAAAGATGAAATTAGGAATGAAATACATTATACAATATATACTTGAGCGAAGTATATATGGGTGAGCTGTATACATTCGCAAACTATTCTCTCCTCTCCGCCCTTTATAATATAAGCTCAGATGTATTTCGATGTATTATTTATTTACTGCTTTGTGAGCCGAGTCAGCAAAAGTTCACTCACTTATCTCCTAATGCCAACGATAGAACTGGACCAGTGGACCAATGAACCGGGCGTTCAATCCCCAGTCGCGTGGAGACAGTGTGTTAAAATTCTTGAAAAGAGATCAGTCAACTGACTTAATTATGGAAGATCAGAAACATGATGCTGCCGGAAGTTGTCATTTCGAGAACTGATCGCAGATTCCATTCAGCTGTTCAATTATATTTGGTCTTTTTTTGTCTTTGGTTTGTTTACTATTAAAGTCTGTAATGGACAATTCCAGACTTCAGAAGCTTGCTGCTATTTATCACCAGATATTTAACCTGAGGGAGCATTTAAATAACACGCCATTCTAAAGAATAGACCTGTTTATAAAATTATATTATCAATGATGATTCGAAGATATTTCACGCCAGACATAAAGAACAATGGTTAGTTATTTGGCATGAAATAGAGTAACAAACAGGAAACGGAAATACTCCTCCACCACTTCAGTGTATCTTATTCTAAACGCTGTAGTCATTATGAACGTCAGGAGGCATTGATGGATAATTTCATGGTACCAGGGAATTGTCAGAAACTGTTTAGAATTGTATTCTCTCCTCATACAGCTGTTCTGTCTTAAGTGTATTTTCTATTTCAGTTGCAAAACATTTAATGGACTTAACATCATTCAACAAACATTTTCATCAATTAGTTTCGTCTACCAATTAGTCACGCCTAACAACAGATAAAACAAAAACAAGAACAAAACAAAAACGGCAGTTCACATCTAAAGAAAACAAACTGAGATTGAGTCAACAGAGAAACCTTTGCGTGGCCATTCGATATAATAGATAGAGTAGTTGAAATTACTTTAACCATTTTAGCATTTAAACCAGCCATTTACGGCCAACGTATTCTACCTGTTATATTTTCTAACCAGCCAGATCTAGCCTTTCATACTTTACCCTAGTCTAAATCTAAGCAGTCACGTCATCGAAGTCTTGAAGCTACAAACCATTGCCTGAATAATTCAAGGCAATGTGAATAGATAAACAGTGCATTTGACAGGATAATCTGAATGCTAAACGTTTAAATCATCCATCAATGATTTAACAAAGGCATAGGTCACATTAGATACTGTAGTCATACGCATCTTTAAAAAGACTGAATGGCCACGGGTGGAATGTCGTAAGCAAATGTTTGCTTTACGAGGGATGTTGTCAGTCAGGGTCATCGATGATTAAAACAAGAACAATGGAGGCACATGGCCTAGTGGTTAGAGCAGCAGACTCACGGTCGAGGGATCGCGGGTTCGAATCTCAGACCGGCCGATGTGTGTGTTTATGAGCGAACCACCTAAACTCCATGTGGCTCTGGCAGAAGGTAATGGCGAACGTCTGCTGACTCTTTTGCCACAACTTTCTCTCACTCTTTCCTCCTGCATCTTGCAGCTCATGTGCGACGGACCGGCGTCCCATCCAGGTGGGGGGATCTATACACCAAGGAAACTGGGAAACCGACCCTTATGAGCCTAGCATGGCTCGAGAAGGAAAACGAGAACAAGTTCAACAGCAACAATTACAACAGCAAATCTAAGAGATCTGACACAATCGTGGACCTACTCGTATATCTCAAATCACGGACTTATACGAAGAAGCTTTTGTATAATTATTCAACCAATTAAAAAACAAAATCCAGCAAAATTACCCCCCCCACCCGCTAAATCTACGTAAATAAACTACATTACTGAATTGAAAATACGTTTTATTATGGTGTTGGTAGGTGTGGGGAGATTGCTAGGGGTTGTCGTCCAAATTCTGAAGGCGCAATAAAGAAATAAAAGCTGACCATGTATCAAGTGAACGTTTTCTTGGTTAGTTATTTACATATTGTGTAGGTCTACTGGACTATGACTAGCCCAGGGCTATTCAGCAACAACGACAGCAATAACAATAGCAACAACAACACGATACAACAACGAAACCTCTACTACTACTACTACTACTACTACTACTACTACTACTATTACTACTACTACTACTACTACTACTACTACTACTACTACTACTACTACTGCAACTTCTTCTTCTTCTTCTTCTTCTGCTTCTTCTTCTTCTTCTTCTTCTTCTTCTTCTTCTTCTTCTTCTCGTAAGCAGAATCGTAAGCATGGCGGCTAAAATGTACTGCGACATTTCATAAAGTTTTGAGTTCAAATTCCGTCGAGGTCGACTTGGCCTTGCAACCGTTCGAGGTCGATGAAATAGGTACCAGCTGAGTACTGGGGTCGATGCAATCGACTATCCTCCTCCTCCTCCTCCTCCTCCAAATTTCAGGCTTTGTACCTATAGCAGAAAGGATTATGTTAGTTCTTTTTAACTCAGATTTTGTTGGAACTCCTGGAGACTTGTATGCGTAGCGGGTTTGCTACCTGCAGCCTACGGCACCATGCTATTCATTCTTTTCAACCATCTAATACTCACCTAATTACTCTGTCCGTTCCAAGGAGGTAAACCTTTTGTATCAGTTCTACTGGGTACTCTATTCCAATTTCCTTTATATTCCTTTTAATACCGTCTGCTACTGTTCCCAAGAACCCAACAATGATTGGCATTATCTTCACCTTCATTTTCCATAGCCGGGCTATTTCGTACTTAAGAGGACTGTATATATTTAACAGCAACAGCAACAATGATTTCATTTATTTGCCACAAGGGTGAAGGATAAGGCGGACAATACAAGGAAAGACGTAAAGCGGCTGGGTTTACATATAATGAAATGAAGAAAAAGTAAAGAAAGTACGTATACACGGATTACACTCTAAACGAAGGGACATATATATATATATATCATGCAATGGTTAAGAAAAAATGAAGTGGTGGGGAGGATGATAGAGACGTGGTCCTCCTGATACAGGAAGTCTTCTAGTGATAATCGAAGAATCCCACTGTCCGAGATTTCCCTGAAACCCCAAGAGCAAGTCCCCTCTCCAATTCCTTCTCTCCGACTCACAGGTCTACACTTAGAGAGGTGCCATTCACTCTTGTCATTTTCGCAACTTTAACTCACCTTTCAATAAACTCACTCAGGAACAGCATTTCCCTCTCCACTCTCAATTTCCTTTTCAAGTGAAACTTGAAAAAAAATCAATGAGAGCTCTACCAAGGAGTAATGTATCTGTCCTCATGCTTTTCAGCCTTGTCCACTAAACAACCTCTTTCGTCACAGCCACCAGATAAAGGAAAACTGCATCTCCTGCCCGATTGAAGGAGGGAGGCGGTGCGATCATCACTACAGACTCGAGCGAATGGGTGTAAGATTCTAGCAAAGCAGTGCACTACCTAATCTCTGGGTGTAAGGTATTAGCACCTGTAGTTTATAAATCAAGACATGACAGAGTGGATAACGTGTCGGCATTATAAAATCAGTACTACTAACAAATGGTTACAAGGGCTATCCTGACGCTCAAAGCATAAATACCAGATATTGTTATGAAAGACCAAAACAATAAAGTCTATTTATTGATTGATATGAGAATACTCTGAGACCATAATATCTCGGCAAAAGAATTTCTTAAGTTCGGGAAATATAAAGATTTGTTAATCGAAATCGAAAAGATGTGACATCTCAAGACGGTTATGAAACGAATGATTGTAAGTGCACAAGAAGTGATCAAAAAAGGGACTGAAAATTGAGAATGATCCCTGGTTTGAATGATCCCTGGTTTACCGTCCATGCAGAAGTGGAAAAGATTGTCTTAACAGATACATCACACGTGCTGAGGAGAGCATTGTCGTTGAGAATTTCCTTTCTTTTTAGTTTACTTTTTATTTCTTATTCGTTTTTTCTCTCTGTCTTTCTTCACCCTTTTCTTGATCACATGTAAATGAACAATGTAAATGTAAATGTAAATGAACAATCAGGTGTGTTTTTCTTTTAATGGCCTACCAATGTATAAAGTGAGTTCCTCTGCCCTAGGTGTCAGGACGACACTCAGTAAGAAATGGAAACAGAATTGAAAGAGAATACTACTACTACTACTACTACTACTACTCTACTACTACTACTACTACTACTACTACTACTACTACTACTACTAATAATAATAATAATAATAATATTAATAATAATAATAATATTAATAATAATAATAATAATAATAATAACAACAACAACAACAACAACAATAATAATAATAATAATAATAATAATAGATTGGTACTCATGATGGGTATACTGGGTTTCGTATATTTTACCCCAGTGTCACTTAGATGGCATGCACTGCTCTCTCACTCAATAATAATAATAATATAATAATAATAAATAATAATAATAATAATTTTTAGTATTATCATTATTATTATTAAAATTGATTGATCGCCCCAAACCGTAAATTGGCGGAGCAATCGATTTTCAGTATTAAATTTCGCACTTCTGTTTTCTGATTTGAAATAGCAACGAGAACAGGATTTCCATTCCTTCATCTCAGGGGTGACGCTGGTTCCGTTCAGTCTACTTTACCATGCATTCTCTCTGATCAATTAATGCACTTATAATGGACCTAAGCCATCAATAGAACGATGCTAATTAACGCCAAATTATGCAGAAGATGAAATTTCTCGTATCTAAACACTTATACGTAATAAGCATTCCACACAGCAAACGTCGTTATTGTCTTTAATATAATGTGGAATTATATGGAATAATGCTATGAGAAACAACCTAAGTTTAAAGGCTGCGATTTCATGGAGAGGACTGAAAGAGATCAGAATTCACACAGTTCGTGCTGATATAAATAAACTTATATAAATATAGTTAACGAGCTAATTGCTGTTCTCTGTTTAGGCTGTCCTTCCAGTAGCTTCGATATCTCAGGAAGAAGGGCGCTGAGGGAAACAACGAGATAATGGCTTTAAAATCATTTATTTCACACGCACACACGCGTGCACGCAAGGCACAAATATTTCAAGGGTCAATAGACATCCGTGTCAAAAGTGTGCCAACAGTATTTCCACTCTCTTTTCAAAGATGTCTGTTAAATAAATTTCATACAAAAACTTACATTAGAACGGGTTGTGGGTAAAATCGAAACTTACGTTCTGGGATCAAATACGCTCTACGTCAAGTTGGCTTCTTATCTTTCCTATGTTGATAAAATACAGAAAATATTGAAATACTGAACGGTGAAATATTCGACTGGTCTTTTCCCTTAAATTTTTTATTTTCATTACCGATGTTACGAATCGATATATACTGTAACAAACATCAGAATGTCGTTACAACTATGACATGTCATAAAAACGTAAGTAGTAGACATAAAAATCATAACATTGTATTTTCGTCTGTTATGTGTTGGTCACGTGATATACAGACTGTACTTTCCACGTAATCACGGAATATCGTGTATCTCTCGGCAATATGCATACATCCATGCACACACACACATACACACACACACACATATGTGTGTATATATATATATATATATATACTTTATTTAAAGCAGCAGAAAATTCAACAAAACCTGTTACTCTGAGTTTCCCGTTGCCGTTCAACGGGAAACTCAGAGTAACAGGTTTTGTTGAATTTTCTGCTGCTTTAAATAAAGCATATTACTCTACCACTGGTATTTGAGTACTCTTCTTTCTACCTTGTTTCACATTTATGTGTTTACTCCGTATATATATATATATATATATATATATAATATATATATATATAGAGAGAGAGAGAGAGAGAGAGAGAGAGATAGATAGATAGATAGATAGATAGATAGATACGTACATGCATACACACATACATACGTACATATATATATATATATATTATATATATATATATATATATATATATATATATATATATATATATATCGTAGAATAATACAGAGAAAGTTCTTGTTACAGTATTATATATATTTGAAAGAATGAGTAGAACTGGTGTTTTTGAGGGGATGATTTTTATTTTAATCTTAATAATAATGTCTGCAGTGAGTTACTCTGATATGAGTTTCAAGCTTCCCGTAGCCGTTTTCAAACTGAAAAATGTATGTTTTACTGGTTGACAGACATTAAAGTGTGGGGGTTTAGATATAATGAAATGATAACAACAAAAGAAAAAGAAAAGAACGACTAAGTATACACTGGTGGAGGCGCAATGGCCCAGTCGTCAGGGCAGTGGATTCGCGGTCGGAGGATCGTGGTTTCGATTCCCAGACCGGGTATTGTGTGTGTTTATTGAGCGAATACACTAAAGCTCCACGAGCCTCCGAGGATAGTGGCGACCCCTGTTGTACTCTTTCGCTTCAACTTTCTCTCACACTTTCTTCCTGTTTCTTGAGTAACGCTGTGATGGACTGGCGTCCTGTCCAGCTGGGGAGGAACACATGCGCCACAGAAACCGGGAAACCAGGCCCATGAGCCTGGCTAAGCTTGAAAAGGGCGTAACAAAAAAAGTATACACTGAAAAGGAAGTGACGTATACATAGTATACAAAAAAGGTGGGGGTGGCGGTTGATAGAAATGTAGGCCTCCTGATACGGGAGGACCTCTGTAGATTATCGAAGAAATCCACTGTCCGAGATTTCCCTGAACACCAAGAGGAAGTGCCCTCTCCAATTCGTCCTCTCCGACTTACAGGTCTACTCTGAGAGAGATACCAGCTGCTATTGCCATTTTCGCAACTTTCTGAGATGCAGAGTCATTCACGAGTATAGTGATATTCTAGGTCGAAGGTCACAGATCTTGATGGTGGTGGTAGTGGCGCGGGTGATTCTTATACTTGACTTGTGTTTATTTTGTCAACCTCTTTCTAAAAGGTAAGGTAGACGAGAGGAAGACAAATGCTTGGCCTTTTTTACTTAGTCATTCATTAGTTTCTATCATTTTGCCTTAATACGAATGAATATCACTAAATAGCTCAGATGCTATTGTACTTCGATTAACTCCATTGCAATCAAATGAGTCGTTTCGATTCTCTTTTCCAAATTTTCTATTACCGTTTATGAGTTTATTTCCCCAGTATAGGATTTACTTAGTGTCCAAGGGCAAATCTAAGCATTTACACGCCACCCTTCAACTAAAACTGGAGAATAGACCCAAGAAACTCAGAGAATGTTAAAGTTTGATTGCAATTTTTATTAGCTTTATTTTATCGAGTGGGAAACGTGCTCTTACAGAAAAATGGAGTTAATAACTAGCCTCACAGGCAATTAAGGATTTCCGGACTTATTCTTCCGTACTATGATGAAAATTCCATTCCATAACGGTATAAGATTTCTTTCCTGGTACCATAATTGTTCTGCCATTCCTGGCCTCGGTATTTTCTCTTTTATTAGAAACTTTAACGACAATTCTTCTATCTAGACTCAATCATTTCAGAGAGATTCAAATAAAATTTCCTGGAACTCTTTACTTTAACCTCGCACAAGATTTAGGGCTCACATTCTTACCATCCTCATCATAACTCCTGTCAGAAATTCTTCTAATACCATATTAAAAAAAAAAAGACTTTTATAATTTGTTCATGTTTTACAAATACCGATCTCAGGTTTCCAACCCTGTGTTGCTTGGATTATTTCAAAAATAATAGCAAGATGTGATATAAACACGAAATATAATATTAATAATAGTAATAATAATGATGATGATGATGATATTAATAATAATAATAATAATAATAATGATGATAATGATAATTCTAATGATAATGATAATGATAATAATAATAATAATAATAATAATAATAATAATAATAATGATAATGATAATGATAATGATAATAATAATAATAATAACAACAACAACAACAACAACAACAACAACAACAACAACAACAACAATAATAATAATATATAATAATAATAATAATAAAATAATAATAATAATAATGATAATATAATAATAATAATATAATAATAATAATAATAATAATAATAATCATAATAATAATAATAATAATAATAATAATAATATAATAATAATAATAATAATAATAATAATAATAATAATAATAATAAAGAAATTGAAAAAATGTGGCATCTCAAGGCGACTACAGTACCAGTGATTGTAGGATCTCTAGGAATGATTAAAAATGGTTCTGAAACCTATTTGAAAATGATACCAGGCTTACCAGGAAGTGCAAAACATTGTGTTAACTGGAATGGCTCATGTACTGAGAAGAGCATTATCACTGTGAAAACATTCTTTTATGACTTATTCATTAATTTTTTAAATACATATTTTACCTGTGAATTTGCGTGTGTAATCTGGGAATGCATACAATGAGCTTCTCTGCCCAAGGTGTACGGAAAACACACGGCGAGAAACGGAAGAAAACTTGAAGAAGGAAAAATAATAATAATAATAATAATAATGATAATAATAAAAACAACAACAACAACAACAACAATAATAATAATAAAACAGTACGAATAGAATTTGTTGGTGACATCTAGAATTTAGTGATAATGCTGTGAATGAAACTAAGTGTTGATTTCAGCTATCTAAATATGGCTGCCGATAACGAAAAAGTAAACTTAAATATCCTAAAAATGCCCTGACAATTTTATATGCACTTGTGGTTTAGTAGATAAGAATACTAATATCCTTTATTTAGAAATAACACGTCTAGTTTCTAAATGTTTCGTTTAATAATGTACTGAAATGAGACACCAACAACTATTGAAGAGTAAATCAATTGAAATGTGTAAATAAAACACTAACGACGTGGTTAATTGTCCAGAAAACTTTAATTAGAAAGTCAGCTCCATGTTGTATACTGTTATTTCCTTGGACACACAGACACACACACACCGTGGCATACATGTATCTCGCTCACGAATGCGTAGTTATACAAGCAATACTTCAGAACTTACTACAGTCTCATAAAATACACAAATAATTTACTAATAATTTTAGATACGAGTTGCTCTGTAGGTGAAGAGATTAATTGCATTTTATTTTTCTTTCTAGAAATAATTGTGTATGAGACATGAATTAATCTTCGCTTGAAAATGGAGGTTCCAATTTCGTGTCTCACCGGACCATCCATCGAAACGTTACGCGAAAAGCACACACAAAACCTTAACGAGGATTAATGGCTATTAATGGTTTGAAATTTTGCCACAAGGGCAACAATTTTGGGATAAGAGATGAGTCATTAACTTCAAACTCAATGTTCAATTGGTACTTATTTTATCGACCCCGAAGAAAAA